>NC_092823.1:98806926-98884426 GCF_023375885.2 Dermacentor andersoni | reverse complement strand
CCCCGTCTTGCCGTTCCGTTATGTGTGTGTCCGCGAACGTATGCACTGTCCCCCCCCGTCGACCGGCGCCGGAAGAATCTCGTTTTTCGGGAATAACCGGACCGCCTCTTTTTTCCGATACTCCCCCGAGCACGCGTGCGGCCCCGGAATTTCGTGTCCATCCCTTTCTGTCCCCACTGCCCAGCTGGCGCAGCGCGGTTGAGATCTCTCTCTCTCTCTCTCTCTTGAGAGACAGTTACTGGGCTGCACATCACCCAGCGTTTCTCCCCCCTCCCCCCCTCCCGAATAAGAATCGCTCGTGAATCTCGTGTTGGGATGGGAAGGGCCGGAATAATAACAGAAAAAGTCGAGCGGCCTGTCGCGTACGCAGCTGCATATGAGCCAATGGACACTTTTAGTTCCACGTACGTAAAGGCTTGGCGTACCTGGAGCTCTTACGTGTGAGCAGTGCGCCTGCGCAGAACGCGAAGGGTTTGCGTGAGTCTCACGGAGACTCAGAAGTTTGCGTGCGTTCCTTGCGCACGTAGAGAGCTCCGCGCGGCGGTCTCGCGAGATCTCGAACAAGCGAGAGCATCATTGCAAGATGGCAGCCAAACACGCCGACAAGGTAGCTCCGCGCCTTCGTTTTTGTAAAAACGACTTTGGATTTGTTGCGAGACGTAAGGGAGTGCAACCGCTTCGAGGACAACATGCAGTATAGCACTTCTAGGCATTGCGAAGCTCCGATCGGCACAAGAACACACTTTTACGTGTTTTGCGCGGCAATTCAACTCGACTGGCTTGGCTTTGATTTGTCTTGGATGTCAATGGCTGCAGCAGTGTTTATACCTGGCGATAGATGGCGATACATAGTCGCTTTTAGCGTGCGTCGCGTACGTGTAGCTAAAAGCGTTTCAGGTGCAGTGCGCGTATGGCACGTAGAGCATTCACGTTTGCGTGCGCGAAGTCTGTGCGTACGTGTAAGTAAAGCTGTGTAATGTTCTCGACGCGTTACCCGCCAACGCACGCGCCCCTTTCTTAAGCCCCAACCACTGGCACGCGCCGAAAGCTTCGGCGCGCGCTGGCAAGCGAATGCGTCGCTTCGCTTCGGCTGGAGGGAAAGGGCGCGCAACCACTGGAGACAAGCTCCGACGCGCGCCGAAGCTCGCTCCTCGGCTGCGGCGCACTGTTGCTGGACTATTCCGTCTTCATCCGTCAAAGTCCGGCCTAAAACAGCTTGCTGTAAACTAAGCTTGAAACAATAAGTTAGTGATCTGTATGAGCTTTTAGATATAAAAAACACGTTTGAATAATGAACATACACCTGCCGCAACAGTTTTTTTATTTTTGAAGTAACAATAGTGTACAAAATATCGACATCAGCGCTCGCGCGTCGTCTGTCTGCAAGATCGCTTTGCAAACACCTGCACGACGATGCCATATATCAAAAACTGTTGCACCATTTCATTTTTTGGTAGCTTATTGCACAGCCAACTATGTAAGAATTAGGCGTGCAATGTATAACTGAAAAAAATCTGTGTTGGAAATATTGCCACGTAGTAGTGACGGTAAATAAATAGTGCCGGCTCAATCGCAACGATAGCGGCGAGCAATGTCGGCAATCGTAGAAAATCTCATCTTTAATCTCATCTGCGGGTCAAGCGCGTCGGTTTGTATACGGCAGTCGTCGAAAGTCACAGCCTATTCGCTGGTGCCCGCGCGCCTTCCAGAAACTACAACACAATTCGTGTCGCGTATGCAATCAGATTAGCAAGGTTCGTCGATAACATTCGCGAAACTTCCGATACGTTCAGGCGAATCCTGCACCGAGCGATAACGTTTAGCATTCTTTAGCCGGTGAAATACGGCAACCGGATACAGATAAAGCATCCGTGTCAATATAATTATGTTTGTTGGTGCATGAGAGAAACGTGAAAAAGTGGGTTCTGAGAAAATCAGCATAACAGAATTGAAACACCTGTAGCACTCCCCCCCCCAAAAAAAAAAACCTAGAATAGCTAAAATGTATGTAATTCGTATCTTGTCTCCCCCCAATTCTTGATTCTGCCAAATTTAGCCCATGGAGCACCTCTATTATTCTAGGTTGTTTTGATGCATCAATACCCCATCCGGAGGCCTTCACATTGAGTGTATTGCTACAAAACATTTTCACAGTGTAAGGGCCATGTTCTATTGTAACTGGTTTCCACATATCAAGTTTGCCTTTCTTTACATTAATGAAATGACATACCATCAGATAATACAAGCTTGAGAATTAGAGGGTTTTAATAGGAGTCTTTCGTTGCCCTTTGCCAAGTCGTACTATTGAAGCACTTATTCGAATGTACGGGAGCAGCTCATTTGCATAGTATAAGAAATATATAAACAGGTTATTTTCACAATTTATACACTTCGTCACCACAAAAAGAAAAATTGCAGTTTATTGTTTTCAGCCTGCTATGATGTTTTGACTGAGAAAGATATATTCAATTTTTTCTGCGAGGCACGGAATAATTGCTGTGGCATATTATTTTATTGCACAACACTGCATACAGTAGCCAGCCATTATTAAAACTCAGAAGAAATCAATAGCACAATGCATATGATCAGGCACATAGCATATTATTGCACTTTCTTAATTCATGCCAGAACGACGACCACAGGCGTCCTTCTCCAACAAGGTCAGCATCCATCGGGCTTCACACCCTCAGCACGTTCAACCTCAGCTTTGTGGTGTTTAAAGCAACCTCAAGTGCGTCTTACGGTTCCAGGGATAAGAAAGAAGACCGTCCTGCCTACCTTGGCCTTGAAGCAAGCAGCTCTGGATTGTTTGCACACTTTCTACTTTGATCGAGTCCACATATATACGGATGGTTCTTCCACTCAGACCAGCTCCACCAGCGCAGTGGTTATACCATCATGATCACTAAGCATCCAATACAAGATTTCTCACTTGACAACATCGACCGGTTCGGTGCTTGTTGCCCTCCGAGGTGCCGTTGATTATATTAATAACCAACCAGCTAATCGGTGGGCAATATTCTGCGAATCAAAGGCGGCCTTACAATGTCTTCTGTCATCTCTTCGTCGCGAGTCATGTGAACAACTCGTGTCGGAGATACGAGAAATGCACCATCACGTGATCAAGAAAGGACACGTCGTGTTTCAGTGGCTGCCTGGTCATTGCGGTATCTCCAGCAATGACCTCGCTGACGAAGCTGCTAGGAAAGCCCACGAAGGAGCAACCCTTGTTTCTATACCTTTATCACAGACCGACGCAGCCCAACACTTAGGCAAGCTAGCGCACTCTTTTGACATTGGAAAAGTGGCACACACGTGAATTCACTCAACATCGATTGCATTCCCTCGATCCCTCTATGCAACTGCGGCTGTTACCAGGTCTTCTGCGAAAAGAGGAAACAGTGCTGTGCCGCTTACGTTTGGGCGTCGCATTCACCAGTGCATATGCATTTTTGATTGGAATGGCTGATAGCGCCGAGTGCAATGCCTGCGGTGTCGAGGAAACCATAGAACACCTAATGTGCTACTGCCCATCTTTTGAAGATGAAAGGCGAGACCTCTGCAGAGCTCTCAATCAGCAGATGGAAAGCCGTTCACCTTGAACAAGATCTTGGGAACATGGCCTCGCATATCGCTGCTACAAAAGGCCACAAAAGCGCTGCTGCGATGTTTGAAAGATACCGGATTGAGTCATACTCTAGTAGTTGGAGGCACACAGCAGAATTTCAGAAACACAACAGGTGAGTGGAAATTATGCAATATACGGCATGCAATTCCAAGTGCGTGAAGGGCATCTTGTGTAATTATCTATGTGAAGAGAAGCTTAGCATTTTGTCGAAGTACACACCAAGATCTTTCATTTCATCGACCCTAAGGAGTGGAGCATCAGGTAGGGTGTATCAAAATTTCACATGGTGCGTTTTGTGCATATAACTTAATGCCATAGTGTTGGAAGCATCTAAGAGTCCTGCTGTGCCTAATTGTGTAGACAGCGTCTCAAAGGGTTAAGCTCTGTGGAGGAAATACCATCAACACCACAAGAAAGGGAAAGTTTAAGGCACTTCATATACTTGGAAACGAAGTTTTCATTGACTGTTAACATACACTGCGCCAGACTGAGAAGGAAGGTTACTTGAAGCATATTTCACACCATATAGCAAACAGAAATGTTCTGCAAAGGCATCAGCAGTGTTCGAGACAACACCACTATTTTCATGAAGAAGACGTACATCTTTGGCACTCCTTTTAGAAGAGAGTGCCCACAAAGCTCCAGAAATATTTTGAATTATGTGTCACACTGGCTTCAACACAATGTGGTCAAAGTGATGATTCTAATAATAATAATAATAATAATAATAATCTTAGTGGTAACTTGGCACACTAGACTAAAAAGAAGGCTGATGCCTGTATGTTAGAGCATCTGATAACCAGCCATCTAAAGCAGGAATTTGCAGGATGCAGAAGACACTTCCTTCCCCTCCACGTGCACACACACTTGCTCAATAACACAGCACGGCACACACGCACACATTCGACAGGTGCACAACACACAGGAGTTCCAATTCAGTCTGGTTCCAAGGAAGGAGAATCCAAATCGCCAGGGGGGTGGAGAGAAAGCTCTGCATTCCAGATATAATAATGGAGTTGTGGTGTCGGGCCATACAGGCATGGTGAGGGCTCAGGCTGTGCTGACCACTTGTTCAGACGAAGTGAAAAAAGATTAGTGCTGTTTAGAGAGACGTCAAACACCCTGCAGTATAGACTAGTGCAATGTTGCGTTGGTATTGCAGGGTGTGCTACTTGAGGGGTTTGAGGCAATCCTCGAAGGCTGGCATGAGCTTGTGACAACCGGGAGTAAAGGGTGCGTATTGTCCGGCGCAAAACAAGCTTAAGTTTGTTAGCGTCACGAGTTTGGTACGGGAACTATACTGATCAGCAGTACTCAAGTCGTGACATAATGATAGAAGTGTACAGTGCTCGGAAAACCTTAGGTCATCAGGGAAGGGAGACACGGGACACAAACCCAAGAAAGGGCCGGTGCTTACATACAGTGCTGGTGACATATGCGGAAAAGTTGAGAGAACAGCTAAATGCTACACCCAGAATGGGAAGGGCCCGAACAGTCTTTATAGAAGTGCCTCCAAGGAAGAAGGTTGGACGTGCAGCAGTTTGGTTATGGCTGATACGCATGGCAGCACTTTTTACTGTGCTACTACAAAGTTTGATATTGTAGGCCCAGTCGTTCACCTTTACGGAATGTATTTATTGTAAGCACATATGCTGTGCATCGGCATATTGTTGTTGTGGAAGCGTTAACTTGTTAATCAAACACATTCTGCGCAGATGCATTAGTAACTTGGTTTTGAGTAGATCTTTGTCCTGACTACAATTTATAGTATCGCAGCAAGAAACATTTTAGTAGAGGCTGAAGGGATTCCAGCAGTTTAAGCATACTGACTGCACAAAACACTGATGACACCTTTTCACCTTCCCCATAATGCACTCACACCATCTACACTTTCCATAAGCAAAAAGTGAGATAAAAAATCAATTACGGTTTCATTGACTCAGTACTTGCTGCTTCTGAAGCGGGCATCGAAGCAATCGTGGTATACGCTGCTACATGCATAGGTCTTGCATGATGCAGGTCCTGCTATGCACTGCACACAGGGCACACGTTGCAAACAGATAATTTATTTTTGCAGTGCTCAACTATAACGACACACTGACTCAAACATGACTGCGTTGTCACGTATGCTTCAGTGCGTCAGTGTTCTTGATTGCTACACGAGCGAGTTATGCCCAACTAGCCCAAAAGACGGACGCACTAGAAAAAAGTGAGTGAATGAGTACAGTGAACTTGTACTGAACTGGATTCACATGCCGAATAGAAGAGCGCAGTGTCAGCTGAAACAGGCGGCACGGCTGATTATGTAAGTACTTCCAATAGTTCGGCTACTAGTGTATTTCGCTTTCGGAAGTTATCTTTACCACTGGAAACAGCGCAGAGCTTGCCCGTTAAACTTGAGTCAACCGACACCACACGAAACACGCCGCGGTTGACCAACCCAACGTCCACACGGTTCATTCACCACATCACAGGTCACACGAAGTCAAGAGTGCCATATTTTAAATCACTGCAGCACCAAACGGACCTGAAAATTCATTTCCTTCGACAGATTTCTCGTTCACTCGCCAGTTACGAACTCGATGGACGCGCTAGGCCTACGCGTAACGTAAACAACATCGGCGATAGGCGAGTGTTGATTATCCAGACTTCGGAGCTCGTAAACGTGTTTCCATTCGTTTTGAGCACAACAAAATGCACATACAACAAGCACAGACGTTGCGGCAATCGTGATTCGGTTGGCTGTTTTAGCAGACGATCGTACCGAGCCCGGCGGAACCCAGTGGGCAGGTTGGATTAGTCGGCGTCGTTCGAAGTCGCTTCGGATCCACGTCGCACTGCCACAACCCACGGTCGTCGGTCGGTCGGTCGTGTCGTTGTCGGCCTACTATTACAACACTGTCTTTCAGGAACAGTGTCGCGCGCGTCGTGCGTCCAAAAAACTCGGACGATCGTTGGTGCCGGCGTCTTCGCACGGTCGGCCATCAGGCCTAGCAGCCAGAGGCTCCGCAGCCTCCGATTGGTTGACGCCTGCGAGGCGTCGCAGCCTCCCATTGGTGCACGCCGGCGCAGCTTCGCCGCGCGCCGGCAAACTTCTAGCATCGGCAGTAGACATAATCGCTACGCCACGTTCCGCTTCAGCGAGTTCCCGACCGACGCTTTGACGCATTTGACCCTTGGGCGCGCGCCGAAGCTTTCCAGCGCGTGCCAGTGGTTGGGGCATTACGGATTCCGCGTGGTAGCTCGGTCGGCGCTGCCTTTGACAGTTCGACTCGCGCGCGACAGAAACTGGTTCACGCGCGCATTCTAAGTGGAACTTTCCATCGTGCGCTGTGTGATTGTGCGTGTTTTTCTTCTTTGGGTCGCCCAAAAGCTAGGAGGGGGGGGCGGGGGGGTATTCTGTAAGTGTCCACCCACCTTGTGGACATGTCCATTTCGTCGGCTGCTCAAATGCCGATTGGCTTGGGGCGCCTGTTTCCTTCTGACGCCGTGCCAGGACGCAGCCAATCAGAACTTCAGCGGAAGACGAAGTGGATGTGACCGCTAGCTGGACACTTGCAGAACACCCCCTCCCCCTTCCCCCCGCCCGGCTGCTAGCTTTCGCGATGACCACCGCTCCGGCACAGCGCGTCTCCGCCAGCACTCCGCGAATGCAGCGCGGGTCCTTTGTTTTCGGCTCATCTGTTGCGAACCGTTTTCGAGCGTCTGTATATTCTGAGCACCCTGTGGTCACGTTTGTGTGTCGCTACCCATCTCTCTCTCTCCGCCCCCTCATGACAGAAACAAGGGATACCCGCAACCGTTTTTTTTTTTTGTTTGGAAGATTCCCCATTCCCCCTGCCCCCGTTCATGTTAATAACTACACCTACTAAGTATGCAGCCTGGTGTCTATCAGCAACCGCGGTAAACCTGCACTACCAGTATAGTTTTAAAGGAATACTGACGTGATACGTTCCGATTTTTTTTTCTCCTTCTTTTGTTTCCTGCGTTAGATCAAGGCCCTCGATATCGAGGACCTTCAAGTATTGCAGACTGAAATAATAATAATAATAATAATAATAATAATAATAATAATAATAAGAGGAAGAAGAATAATGATGATGATGATAATTGAAGCATGCAAGGAAAGCAGGGAGGTGTCTAGCAGGCGCGCCTCCGGAAAGAGAGACTGTACTGAAGCTGCCGCTTCATGCGGAGTTGCACGTCGGGGCTTATTTACATACGTGCACTATCCTCGAGGAACTGCAGCAAAACGCGTGTCGCTCTCTGAGCTTGCGATGCACGCGTATGTGTGTACGTACCACCTCCACATAACCGAGAATCATGTTGGGGAGCCCAGGTTATCCGACGTGTTTCGATGTATAGTGTCGTCGGAGCGGGGACGCATGCAACTATATACGGTAACAGTTAAATACAGTTCGGCCGGCTGCTGCAGAATGTGTACGCGGCGGCGTACATCCGGCCAGCTGAGCTATACGAAATTTGGTGATCGTGCCTTCCATTTCAAAGGGTATAAGCGTCTGTCTATACCGACGGGATAAGTGCCTCGCCGTTAAGTTCCGCATTCTCTTCCACCGCGACCGCATTATCGCCGAATGCATTGCATAATAGTTGGGCCGCGATGATTCTGCGCGCATGGAAGGGGTAAATCCAATACGTGTGGGGAAATCACGCCGCCCGCGTGTAACCGTTCGCGCGCCGTACGCCTTTCAACTGATCCGCCGGAGTGGCATCTGCTTCTGGTGCCGTTCGGTTTTATCCGATGATTGGCCCCATCCTCGGACGCTCTCGAACTCGCTTGTCTCGTCTTTCTTTCCGCGACCGCTCTATCTCTCCCGCGCGCGCGCGCGATCACGTGATCTCGACGGGTGTCGCGTGCTGTCTCCCGTGAACTGCGCGGCTCATCCCTTTGATCCCGTAATTGGGGGTGGAGTCGTCTACCCTCCCCCGCTCGCTTCAAAATTTCGTCGCGCTAACAGCCGCTGAAGCTGCTGCTGCTGCCGCCTAATACAGTCGTGCCGTATAACAGCGCGTTAAACGCCCTGTGCCTGGCGTAATTGGGAGCGTCTGCCTCGGTCGCGCCGTGTCAGACAACCCTTTCTCCGCGCCCAGCTGCCAGATCCGTGCTCCTCTGCTATAGTGTGTACAGTCTCCAGACTCCATCTGCTGTGTGTGTCCTCCCTCTGCCTCTGTTTCCGTTATGTGTGCGATTGTGCGTAGCGAAAAAAGAAGATAACTGAGAGGAAGAACGATGGAAGGAGGCTGCACATTAAAGCGCGCATATCGTAATTTACTTCCGGCTGATCAGACTAGACTCTCTCTTCCGGTGTCGCTGGGGGCACCCGCGGTGCTGTTCGGGATCGGTTTCGCACTGATTTGGTCGCGTGCTCACCCGTTTTCCTTGCTTCTTTCTTTTCTTTTTTTTTAAACCGCGGGACTTTTTCGCATAAGTTGGCACCGTTTTACCGGGACAACTGTCGCGGGAATCTTCGGCTGCGTTCTACTACGTTACCGTAAAGTCGGTCACAGCTGGTATATAGTAGCAATTCCCGGCGACGGTCACCACAGCGTCGTCGTGCTGAAGATTACGTGAACCAAGGAGCTTCAACCGGTATGGAACCGGGGAGTTGACTTTCAAAGTTTTCTAGCCAACCATGGTGGAATTATATATATATATATTGTAGTGTAACAATAGCGGGACAAGGCAGCACACAACGGGGGAGCTCAAATTCGACCTATACGCACCCGCCTATAACGCTGCGACAAGTACAGGCGCACGCACTTAACAATAAGCACCGGGTTACGGTTGGTGACGCGTATTCGACAAGGTAAGACATGAAGCGGTACATGAGCCATCGTCAGAGGCGGAGCAAATAAGCGGCAAGAGCTGTATGCACGGAGGAAGGAAACGTGATATAAGAAGCGCCGACCGACTCTTCCTGAAGCCATGCATACCCCTCGGGTATTTTCTTTCTTTATCCCCTCAAAAAGTCCGTCCAACTCGCGATCCTGCTCTCGGCGCGTGCTCGACCCAGTGGCCTCCGTTGGCCGTAGTCATTAATCGACTCACTCGAGTGCCTTATGTACCGACCGCTCCGTTTGCACGTTTTCTCCCGATACGCTGGTGCAGTTTCGGTCGTTCGTCGGAACGTAAGCACTTATTGTCAGCGTTCCCGTGTGATCACACGGCAGCCGCACGTTAATTACTGTCGTCGCAGCCGTCGTCTTTTCGAAAGCGCCTGTGCCGAGGCCGGCGGTGGCACTTTCTCTCTCTCCCTCTCTCTCTCTCTCTCGGAGACTGGCCAATAGTCGGGCAACCCAAAAGAATAGAACATACTATACATAAAATGTGAAATGACATTAACTACCTCAGTCGACAATAGGGCGTTTGGAATCAGATGAGTGTATGGTAACAACAATGGAGGAATACATCATATAATTCTGACACAATTCTAAACTAAATTTGACATGAAGAAAGAAAGAAGCATGTTCAGTTAATAGTTCTTCATCGGAGGCAAATCGCTTGCTCCGATCAGCCTTTCATAATTTATTTATTTTTTTTTTGTATACGCGCCATCTTTTTAGGCTTGTTATCACGACCATCATCGTTCGTGCGTTGCTGTTTTTTTCTAACTCACATGCATGGTGGAAACAGTGCCACTCTCCTTACAATACTCATGCTGTCGCTGTGACGTATTAGCACCTTCGGCAAACCTTGGTTTTTCTTTTGATTGGAATACGTATGCGACTGTCGTGGTTAAGGGCCGTTATACTCGGAAGAAAGATCAATACCTCAGAGATTTCTTTATTCTCTTAACTAAACCTCTGAGAACATCATTTTTTGCCCTCAACTAATCGATGTTATACGTTTAGGGGCTCCTATACCGGATCTCGACAATCCGACATGATGCCCACGCCACGCCGACGTCATTGTCGTCGAGCGTCCGCTGTCGTCACCCGCCGCGGTGTAGCTCACTGGTTACGTGGCTGCCTTCTGCAGAGCTCGATGGTCGCAGGTTCGATGCCAGTCGCAGCGGGCGCATTCCGATTGAGACGGAACGCGAAAAACGCTCGCGTTTGCCGTGCGTTGGGCGCGCACGCTAAAAAAAACCCAGGTGGTTAGGATTTATCCTCGGCACACCACTGTGCCGTGCCTCGTATAATTAATCGCGGGGCTATATGGCACGCCACACCTTGCATTCCTAATTAACTTAAAGCATCCCTTGTCGTCAGGCCGTCGTCGTCATCATTGTCGCTGTGGTCGTATCGTGTGCCCTTCCGTGAACTAAGCCGTAACAAGCGGACGGTTGATCGTTCGTTCGTTCGTTAGTTCGTTCGAGCGAACGAACGAATAAAGAGTGACTGTAAGAAGAACGCGAAACGCTCGAGAGTTTAATCCGATCGCCGTCTGTGTGCGGGCTTTTAGCTTTCGGGAACGCCGATCGTCGCCTAGGTCGCTTAATGTATTTACGCTCCTCGTGTAATACGAGAACGAAGGACGGAGGGAGGGGGGGGGGGGGGATTCGAAGGCGCGAGGAATGCGGGTGTGAAGTTGGCTGGTATATAGCCGGTACTTCGTCATGGCGGGCCGACGAAGTTTCGACCGAAGTGTCTGGCACACGGTGTGTTAGATTTACTGTCGCCATTTAGTTAAAGGCCAAACGACGCGAGCAGTCAATCGGAATCTTGGCTGATTTTGATTCTCTCTCATTCGACCTGCAATTCTGCGGCAGCCCTCCGCTTTCCTGCCTCTTTATAAAATTTGCTTCAGACATTCAGTCGGGGCTGCTGAAGTATTCATCCAGTACTGCTTTTCGTTTATTTAGCCGGAGAGAGCTAGAGCGTTGGGCTTTCAATGGAGAAAATGAATGTCAGAGTCAGTCCTTCGCACCCAGGCTCCATGCGCCGCTATGTCAGCGTGACGTCACGTATTCGGAAACGCATTCGGAACTCGCTAAGTTCGAGCCCGCAGTTTGCTTATAGTGGAACGTAATCCATTTTTTTATGTATATCCATAAAGGGTTGTCTGGTCCCGAGTAGATGTCAAAATACAAGACGTCGTCGACGGGGTGTAGTGCGGCAAGTTCACGGTGGAGTCGCCGCCTGTCTTTCGTTTATGATGCTCGTCTGCTTTCCTGAATCTCCACTTACGGTAATACTGACCTTTCTGTGTGATCACCAAGCTCGCTAAGCAATCCAGCTTTTATCTGTAGTTTCACTTCAAGAGGGAGCTTTAGGTCGGGTGCTCCTACCCATATACATAGTAAAACAGAAATCGTTTTATTGTGATAGCAATTATATGACACCCCAAGCACATTTCTGCCTTCGCCGTCGCCGCTATGTTCCGTATAAAGTCGAAACTCGGTAACGTCTTCGCCGCGCGCCGTACGCTTTATGTGCGGGTGAAAGCTTGCGAGGGTCAGCCGGCGATTGCGGCTCAGTGTCGCGCGGGAGGGAGGAAAGCGGTGCGGAAGCGCGCCGTCTTTTGTCGCGGGCGAGGCACGGCTGCTGCTTACGGCGCGGCCGCTCGGCCGCCGTATCTTGCAAGTGATCTACGACGTGCACAAAGGAGTGCCGGTAGCTTCATATACACTGTGCTTTCGACGTTTAGCTCGCGATCCAGCGAGAGACAGCCCAAAGGTCAATTCGCTCGCTGCCGCTGCCACGCTTACTCGCTCCAGCGTTTTGACAGCGAGTTTCCGCGGTCATCGAGCGAGAGGTGTTGTTGTTTACCTGTGCGCGCGTGACACCGTACCTGCGAATTTACTTAGTAAGCGAATGTTTGCAAGTTTATACGACCGATAAAAGTATATAATATGCTTACTTCGTGTAGCTGTCTACTAATTTGTTATCGGAATTGATGCTTCGCCTTTCGGGTGAAACTGCGACTTTTTTTTCTCAGCAACCACTGCACCCAATCTGGCAAAGTGTGTTGTATCTAAAATTAAAAGTTAGAATCTAATGACTGTTGGAAGCGGATTTTTTATTTAGGTCGTCGATTCTTTAATGAAAATATGCCGGAAATCGCACACATTTAGGGAAACGAAACTATGAAATTTACGACTCTGGAATTCGGCAGTAAAATATATCACAATTCTGTAAATTGCATCTATTCGTAAATTTAAAGCAGAGAAACTTGAAGTATTATACAGCGCTCTGAAATATAATGTTCTTATGTGAGCATTACTATTACAAAACTCTGGTAAACATTGTAACAAATTGACGTAAGCTGTAAATTTATGTATTACATTTGTCCGTTTTAGGTGCTGTAACGGACGCTGGTTGCGGAACGGTGGTAGATGTTTTTGATGCAGAGGGACAAGTTTGTGAACTTCAGGCTTTCATTTTTTTTAAGCTTACAATATTTTTGAGGAATTCTTGCACAAAGATTCAGGCCGTAGATCGTAATTTACCTTCCGATGCTCACTAGAATTTAACGTTCTCACTAAAATGCAACATATTTCCTTAATATCGGCTGAGTAGTTATCTCAGAAACGCGATTCTGCCTTGTACATGTATTTGAATAGGTGGCATGTCGCAGTTAATTGGGCCATAGCTAAATCTTCCTCTTAAAGAGGTAGCGTATTCAGTTCTTCTTCCTTGCTCTTAACTTATTTTGTGTAAATCATGACTAGATACGTGCTAGCTGTAATACGTATAGCGTACCGTGACTAACTGCCTAAAACTCGATTGCGTGCAGTATGTGGAATACAAGCCAGTGTTCAAAATTAGGAGCGTAGTTGTGTGCAGTACGTTTGTCAAAACAAGGAGCTTGGTTAGATGGCGCGACCTGTGTGTTTACTTAGCTGAAGTAGACCTGTTTGACCGCAAGACCTGTTTATTATTGTTAACGCAAAGGGCGAAATATAAAAGTAACTGTTTTTCCTATCATAGAAAGTATATCGTGCGATTGTAGCTCTTCTTTGGTTTTCTATTGATTGTGCGATTTTTAGGCGCGGATTTAGGCCTGCTTCCTGCATACTTTAGCGTTGCGTTGTATCTGCTTTAAAAACCGGTTAAACTGTATTTCTTAATATTATCCTCTTTCTGCGAGAAGAAAAATGAGTAGGTAGGCTTCGTTTCAGTACACCAAAATAGAGTGGAGAAGCCAGCTGTAAGGTGCTTGGAAGATATTGCGTAGTGGCAAGCTGCTTAGTTTCTGTACGCTTTTCACCGAGAGGATTCTGTTGGATGAACGCTTGGCGTAATTTCTTACGTCCGGTCAAACTGATGAGGTCGTCACGAGCAGGCGTAATAAGTCACTAAGGCGTTTTACAAATCACTAGCGGATCTGTGTGAAGGTAACCTGAAACTTCTAGCGGCTGTAAAGATGCCTGTTGCAGTGAGCACTGCTGCTTTTTCTACGTAACGGATCTTTGGATGCACTGTCAAAAAAGTCTGATCGATGACAACAGACGACCGTTTTCATCTACCAGCAGTGCCCCCCCCCCCCCGCATTGTGATAAGGACGCCGTTTTTTTTTAATATATATTGTTTTTATTCTAGAGCAACAGGTTGGCTCATTTGATTTTCCGCCTTTTTTAGCATTTTGCGACGAGCCGATTTTTACAAATGTTCTACCACGTCATTCCAACGCGCTTTCCTCTATTAGCGGCTCTGGCGCGCGAGCGATTCTAGGCCGTGTAAGTGGCTCGAAGGAGTGACGGGAATTTTCACTCTGGTAAACTTATTTATGAGGCTCCATTCTCTTCTAACGCCGCCTGCCGCCATGCGACTTCGCAATTAGTCGTCGTCTGCTGCTGCTGCTTGTGCTGGCCGCCTGCTTCTTGGATCCTGGCCCTCTTCTGTTTTTCCTTCTGACCCCGCATGCGCGTGGACGTGTGTCGTCTGCTAGTTTCCTCTTTGGCGCGTCTCTGTAGTCTGTTCGCGGCGGCCGGACAACACAGCTTCCATTGTCTTCTGGCGCGGTTATGACGACCGAGGTGCCGCGACGGGGCGGCGTGTCCAATCCTGCTTGCGTCAAAGCCCGCTCCACAAGGTGTCTTCTGCTAGACTTTTCTTTTTTCTCTCTCTCTCTCTTCTGCTCTCGACGAATTTGCATTGAATGGACGGTGTGCGTGGCTTTCCGCTCGCGTTTTTGGGAAGTGTGGTAAACACGTCGCAGTGCCCCTCGTTCGTTATATCAGTGGTGTCGAGAGGAAGGTTGTGCGCGCGAGGTAACGTCGAGTAACGTGACTAATTTAAGGGGACCAGTTCGTTCCAGCATGCTCGCTTCTGATCCGGCGTGCAAGTGACGTCAGCGAGTGGTTCAGAAGAATGCGTGGTGTTAAGCTAGGTGGCGTCAAGTACGAGTTTTTTCTTGCGTTTTGGTTTTCTCTTGCGCGTTTCTCCTGTTGTTGTCAGGTGTCTGCAGAATCTCACACTGGATGCGGTGTTTTAAGTGCTAGGAAAAGTAGCGAACGTTGAAACCAACGGAAAGCACTAGGGAATTTCAGTCTTAATTCAAGGGCGGCCGCATTTCGAGAAATTGCAGTTCGGTGGCAGTTGTGCTTCCCTTTTTTGTCTTTCCTTTTCTGTCACTACTGCAGCGGTTTAAAGCGACAAAAAATTTCTACTGCCTGTACCGTGTTCCGTTGATTTAGGGCCTTTGAAACTTTTTTCCACACGCAAAACCGATTATTCCCCAGCGCTTCTTAACACCCCGTTTATTTACGCCATGCTTTCACGACATCGGCGTTCCGTGACAGACATGTCAACGCCATTATAGTATGGGCCACTGAGAGTGTATGAGAAACTGACGTCAGGTCCATCGGTTTGGCTACAGCGTTGCGCGTTTCTGCTTTAACAGAACGGAGCAAATTTAATGATAGGAAAAGCGGGGAGGTTGGGCTGTGCAAGCATGTTTCTGGCCTGCTACACCATGCACGCTCGAGTAGATCAAAACAAAGCTGCGAAGTTCACTAGGTGTATGTAAGTGTCCAACTTTGTGAGATCGGCAAGTGGTCCTTGCTTTCTTTCGATTCGTTTCTTTCTTTTTTTTTTCTTTCGCGTAATCTCTGCCTTAGCAACGAGCCTTAGCCAGGAGCCAAGGTTTTGCCTATGGGAACTTGTCACTGTTTGGGCCAAGTCTCCCTATAGTCGAAACCTTGGCTCCGGGCTGAAGCTTGCCATGCTCGCAAACACTGTCCATGGCTTCAAACCTCCGCCTCCCTGCGACAGCTTTCGTCATGTTTCAATACTAGGCGGCCAGAATGTTGCCGCCGCGTCAAATAAAAAAAAAAATGAATGAAATGAAGAACAAAACGCACACACTTGGAAGCCTCGAAACGCTCCTCACAGCGTGCCGGAAATGTTCTTTAATTCCACAATCTTGCGATACGCGTGCCCCCACCTCGTCACCGCGGCGTCTGAGCGCCGACTGGGGACTGCTCTGAAGAAACCCGGCGCGCGTGTTCTAGCGGCCCGGGCGCACGCCGGGCCTCCTCCTCTCTTTCCTCCTCGCCACAACAAATGCCTAGTCCTGGGAAAGGGAAACAAGGAACCTGTGACGTCACCCTCTTTCTTTCCACCAGGCCCTGGTCAGCGCGCGCCATCTGCCGCGTGGCGAGAGCGAAGACGCGGTAGCTCCTCGGCTTCTCGCCCGCATCTGCGGCGGCTGAGAGGCTACCAGCGGGAGTCTCACTCTCTCGCGCTCTTCGCTCTTCCCAGAGGCGCCTTTGGAGCGAAGTAGAGGGGGAAGGTAGAGGAAACGGCCGCACGGCTGCTTCGTTTTTCTTCCTCCCACAGCGCCGAGGGAAAGGGCGTCGCATAAGAGCGGCTCGCCGGCGTTTTTGCGCCCCATACGCGCACCGGATTTGGCGGAGGGCGATACGTGCTCGCCGCCGCTGCAGCTCGCGTTTTTTCCGAGCCGGCCGCTACCAGCTCGGGGCGCTTTTGTACCAAAAAAAGCAGCACGCAAAGCCCCCTCCTGCACCGCTTGTGTACTCCTGTGTTTTGTGTGCCGTCGTCGTCTGCTCGGACGTCGTCTGTTTCTCCTGTGTGCTGCGCAGTCCGTGATCGTCTGGCAAGAGCGCGCGTCGTCTGCTACTACTCGGCAACGATGCAGCGTGTTGTAGTATTGTGCCACCGGCGTTCGCGGAGGACCACTACGGACGGCGGTCACCGGTAACCCTCCTCGTGCCTACCCTGTGGATTATCGTTCACGACGGAGTTAAATTTTTTGCTTGCTTCGGTGCTGTCGTCGTCTGCTACTCGTCGCGGCTTCCCTGTCGTCTGGCTCCGACTCACACTCGGATTTGGTGCTGCCGTGGATGTGATTTTGTGATCGTGGATTATCCGTTTACTCTTCTGTTTTTCTACTTGCTTTCTTGCGTATACGGCATAGCGCGTCACGATGAGGTTACTATCCCTCGCGGCTAGTCGAAGCCTACGCGTCGCGACCTCGCGTCGCCACGTCTTCTCCGAGAGCCGGCACTGACGTGCGGTTTGGGGCCACAGAGATTATTAGAATTTCTTTTTCTTAACAATATTGCGCGGAAGAAGACAGTTTCCACTGCGAACATTAGAGTAACGGGTCTGCTCTGTTTTATTCTCTCCCCCTTAACGAATAAGACCCGAAGTGGATCCACAAGCCTGTGGGCCCCGGCATCTTCAGTTCTGCCTGTCGCTTAGCAGACGTCGCAACCATGGTAGCGAGCAGATCGGAGCGACGGAGATCGTCCGCTCACTGGGACGAGTCGTCGGACGTCGACGACAGCGCGGTTAGCTGTTCTTCGGCCACGGACTTGCCCGGAGCGTCACCCATGACGTCCTACTACCTCGCGTCCTCGCGGTCGTCGCCGCCTTGTTCGAGGCAGCAAAAGCAGCAACGGTTCTGGTCGAGGCGGGAGTCTTCTAGCGGCTCGGAGACGACGCCGCCTTCGTGCGACCTCCTGCGACAAAGACAACGACGGCCTCGGCGGTCCCACCACCACCAGCAAGTCTTCCCCGAAACGACGACGCGGACGGGTTCCCAGACGCGGTCTTGGACGAGGCCGACCACGCCTTGTTCCCGGTCGTCGTCGACGAGAAGGCCGAAGTGTCTGAGGTCCCTCCTACTTCTGGTTTTATTCTTCGTTCTGCAACAACCACTTCTGGTGAGTTTCTTCTTTTCTTTCTTACTGTTTTTTCTTACATTTTTTGTTCTTTTTGTCGTGTCATGGTGCTGTGCATGATCCATTTGCGGTGACCATTTGCAACTGGTCATCGTTCGATAATTTCCACACTGACGGGGCCGAAACAGACAACTCGCAGGAATGCAAACAGCGCTGACGCAAAATTACAGCGGAGAAACGTTGCTCCGAGTCGATATTGTATATTGGAGATTGCAACACAGCGTTCATCACGATCTGTATAGAATGTTTCGCCCGTTGCTCTGCTTTGCTTCTTTCTCTTAGTGTATACACTCTTTCCGCCGCCCTTCTCGCGTTCCTGTAATCCCGAGGGAAAAGCGATTTGCCGCGACAACAACGACAAAAAACTACGACCGTTTTCCTAATACTGCATCAGTCGCGAATCTGCAATGCTATTTCACCGTTCAAGCTGTAGAACTAGCCCTCGGTGTAACAAATGAAGTTTGCCCACTCACTACCCGCGAAGCCTTTGCGAAAGTCGTAAAACTCCTGGTTCCGTTTCGTGTAGCAGCTCTAAGAGGAAACGAGAGGATGCGCACGAGTTAAAAAGATAACGCTAGATTGTTTATCGATACACACGGGAGGGATGTGCCGCAGTGGAGATATGAAGGGTGCCTTCGAAACATCGCCTCTAATCCATCTCGCCGTGACGCGTAATCCCCGTACAGTTATCGGAACCGCGTACGTGCGACTTGTAATACGCGTCCAGTATCGCGAGACCCCCCCCCCCCCCCCCCCTAATGTTGTTTCAGTTCTGCGTTTCATATCTCGAACGAGCTGGCGAGTTGAGAGAAATTCGCGCCCGCTCCGTCATGTTTTGCGTGCGTGCGCGCGAAACGTAAAACCGCGCCGCTCGAAGACGTCTCGCGGCAAACCCGAGACGACACGACGCGGTCTTTGAACCTCGGCTCGCTGGCTCGGGTTCACGCACCACGGCAGCCCCTAGGAGCTCGACGTACGGCCTCGCTTGCGCAAGATTCGAATTGGCAGTCTCGCAGATATAGGTCCGCTGTGTATGCGAGAGAGCCTTCTTGATCGAAACTTGGAGCTCGCCTCGCTTATGTAGCAACGGCTGGTTCGCTTTGGCCCTGTGTACATGTCGGGGTCTTTATGGAGAAGGCGGGTTCATGTTGGTTAGATTCGAGTGCGCCTCAGTGAATATGCCCGAACCGCCTCGCCTGTGATATGTACTTTCCCAAACTTCACGCCTGGTTTCCGGTCGATATTTTGCATGTTTCTCGACCGCACGATATCAGCTCAGGATGGACTGGCAGGTCGCGAGACTAGGCAGCAGGGAGGTTGGCCTCTCTCTGCGCGGTTAGTGCAACAACCATCGAAGCACTAGGAGGTTGTTCACGGGGAGAGCGAGAGAGAGATTAACTTTATTGACCGAGCCGTTCTCGCCGATAATATAACATCAGGCTTTGGGATCGAGGCACGCTTTTTGAATCTCCGTGCCTTTTGGAAACGGGCGCGGAATTAACTGCGCGCGTATTTCCCCGTTGCCGAGCATTCCTTGTGGCTTCACTTTGTTGGAAGATTCTGCCCTATCTAGGGTGGGGTGGGCGGAATACGGCGCCCTTCCACGCGAGCGCGTCTGCCCACCGTGCGTATTCGGACGGCTCTCACTTTGCAGATAAGCAGAGTTCGTGTACAGATCGTAATGGGCTTCGCCGAAAAATGGCCCACACGGGAAATTGACAGCCTCTGACGTGGGATCGGTTCGAAAGAAACACTGCCGAGAAACATCGGCACAGGAAATTGGTAATCTCCGATGTCGTTCAGTGTTTTTCGGTGTCGGGCAGCCTTGGGATCGTGTATTGCCTTCGTGGAGTACGTCTCCTTCTTCTGTGTACGCCTTCTTTTCAACTTTTGTCTTGCGGAGCCGTATTCAGACTAGGCTGCTGCGCCGTGTATAAAACGGTGGTTTCACCCGTCGCAAAATATGTTGTCCGAGGTGTACAAACAACCGAGCGTTCCCGGCCCAACGGGGCCCGTATACACCTCGACGCTGGGGTCGACCGTTAGGGGCGAACTGCGTACAGGCATGACTTGACGCCCGACGATCGGTCCTTCGGTCGCTTCTCCGAGTCGCGCGATCGGCTACGAATCGCTTAGTACACACAAGTCGCCGAGGTGTAAGCACGCGGAGCGAAATAAATTGCGCGCGCTCTAAAAATCCCGGCTCAGCAGGAGAGAGCGGGGGGGTGGCTCTTCGTTTAAAAAAGACGCGGTCGCCTTAACGCCCTGCCCGACTATACCGTGCGCCTCTGCGAGGTCCGCGCAACAAACAGACAACAACAACAAAAGGAAATTCGCCGCGGTTTAGTACTTCGGAGTCCGAATACTCAGCGGCCGCGCAGAGCTTTCAAAGACGAGTAAAGGCTGCTCCACCCGTGAACGGGTACGTGCCCCCCCCTATACGCCCCCCCTCAAGAAGAACCCGCCGTCTGCTCTTCTCGGAGATAGATGCAGGCGCCCGGGGAAGAACGTCTTTCGCGTTCGGGAGCTGAGACGAGACCGCGGTCTCTATTTTTGAAGAAGCCCCGGGCTCTACCGCAGCCGACCCGGCGTCGGCGGCCGCCGCCTCGCTCGTAGCTGCTTTCTCTCTCTCTCTTTCTCGGGCACTCACTCCGCCCTTCGCGCTTGTCCCCGCGAAAAAAAAAGAAGGAAGGAGCGAGATGAAAAAAATGAAGCGGGGTTGGAAATACGCCGCCGCTCTGCCGAGGAGGTACTTCACCGACCGTGCGTCCTGTGGGTGCCTCGAAGGGGGACTGTCGCTTGGGCCTTCTGCGTGGCGTCGTAGAGGAGGAACAAAGCAAAAATTGCCGACAGAATTGGCAGGACTATGCTCACTCACACTACAGGGCTTCTTTTTTCAATCGTCGTACTACCAGCATGAACTCAAAAAACGCGAACAATTCCGAAACTTCTACAGTGCGTTGCTCCCTCTGCAGGTTCACCTGCATTTGTAACAGCGCCTGCATTGAGACACCAAAACAACGTACACATAAAACTACTGAACATGGCCAGAAGCCGGCTACTACTACTACTACATCTACCATCTACTAGAAGGAAGCATTCTTGCATTGCTTGTAATGTGTCATAACCTTTCTGCGGCCGGAACCCCAGCTCGTGCTCCGTATGACGCGCGGTGGAAAAACTGGCACGAGTGCTGCTACAGACAATACCGCGCGGTATCCCGGTGGCTACCGTGGCTTTCTCCGCTTCCCCGAGCCAACGACGTAGCCACTTGAATTCCCCGGCCACTTTCACGTCTGTAGCGGGAAGCGAAGGCAACCCAGACGCGTGTTGAGGCACCGTCGTACAGTGGTCAACACGGATTGCGTAACCTTCCGGTCATTTCGCGCAACGTTATCGTCCGTGTCCCACGGCGCAGCGTATGTGGGATAGCGCGGCCGTGTGTTTTAGTTGTTTCTGTAGTCTGTCCACAGCGGTTGACGATCATTTCGGCGTCGGATCCCTCTTTGAACGAGGCCCGTTCCATCTCTCGATTCTTTCATTTCGGAGTTGGTGTACGCAGTCACCAGAAGGACCGCGACTAGCGTGGCGACGTTACGCTCCTAGCTATGTCTCTTTGCAGTCCTAGTGTACGTGGCTGGCTCGCGTACTAAGCCAACCAGAGTCGTGGGCGCACCGATGTTTCCCAATACTTGACCTCGATGAGGACTTCTGCCTAATCGAACACCTACACGCTTACAGAGTGCTGCGGCTGTAAACAGTTGCCTCTATTTGTCTGTCTGTTTATGCTCCTGGGTAGCTATACCTTACAGAGCTTGTAATCTCGCCACGGAGGTTAGGGTTTCTCTCCAAACAAACCACTTTTTTTTTTTTTCATTCGCAAAAGCACGCCCGCGAAGTATAATCTAAAGAATTTACGGCAACTCATGCGTGGGCGTTACTTGCGAGTAAGCGTACTTGCCTGGTTTCCCTTTCTTTTTACTTACTTGACTTTTTTTTTTCGTTGTAGACGTAATACGCTATAACGAGGCCGAGAAAGCGTAGCGTCGTTACCCCGGTCGTACAGACGTCGCGCAACCTATAGAGGCCGCGCTGCGTATTGCCTTCTTGTTCGGGGTCGGCCGTAGGCGGCTCTCCAACCGTCTACGCGAAGGCTTCGAAAAAGAAAAGAGAGACATATAATAATGAAAGTCAACGGACATCTCAAAAGTCTACGGTGCGACAGTATACGCTAGCCGAAAGTTTACAGTTTTCGCCCCCACCTCGTGCTTTTATCAATTTCTTTTTCTAGGTCTATTCTTCAATTCCTTCTTTACGTCTTAGTACATCGTGTATAGTACGGTCTGTCTTTTTTTTTTTATTGTTTTTGTTTTTTGTCTTAAGTCGGTCTTACGAACCCCGCGGTGCCGATAGGATAGTGCGTGGTCGTCCCGCTTCGCTGCAGCACCTCAGTGGGCGTTCGTTCGTTCGGTCGAAGGGGGGGAGGGGGGAAAGAGGTTGTAGCGTACAGATCTTGCGGTGCCGATTGGAGAACATCTGTTCGACCCGGCTGGTGGCGTGTTTATTTTTTTTCTTTACTCTTTCTTCATCTGCTTTTACACAATTTTCTTTAATCTGTTTTCGTGCTTTGAAAAGAATTCGAGGCTCCGGCAGCGCACTGTCGTTGCCTTGGAACGGCGTGGAAGAAGGCGTTCGCGCACGATCAAGGTTCTTTCTTCACGGCGGCTAACCAAATGGCGAGTCCACGCCGGTGTCTTTTCTCTTTTGGTTTTTTTTGCATCTCTTTGTGCAGCACTTCCGGTGTCGTAAACTTAATACCGGGCACGCTTAGACTACGCATGCTGCTGTAGGAGCAGTGAAGTGTCGTGTGTTGGTTCATTTTTGTTCGCCTGCTATTCCCGACTCTTCGTCATTCGCGAATGGGTGCCGGAGTAGTGTCTTGTTCGCTGAGGAGCTCCTTGTTTTATTTTTCCATCACTTCAGTTCATCGCGATTCTTTTTTTTTTTCTAGATAAAGCTTACTGCTTTTTTACCGCCAATAGTAATGATGGAACTTTTCCGTCACCTTGCGGAGCACGATACTTCACATTCCACTTCTGCGAGGAGTGAACCGATCGCTCGAGCAGTGTTCGTCGTCTGTTTTCTGGGCGCGGGCGTCAGCGATGTCGTCTGCCCGCGGCGCCGTATTTGAAATTTCAAACTCGTCTGCTCGGCGTTCGGTCGCCGCAGAAAGCGCGGCAGGTGTCGCGGCGGCATCTGCTCCCTTGAGCGCGCGCGCGCGTTGCGTCTGCTCGAACGACCTCGCTCGCGGGCAGCATATGCGCCAGGTGTTCCGGTGGGGTGCCCCTGGCCACTGCTTTTTATTTCTCCCCGTTTTTGTCACTCTTTCTTTTTTGGTTCACTTCATCTCTTTATCTGACTTTCTCGCTGCTTATTAGCTTTGCCTTCAGTCTTGTAGGAGGCCGGCCGAAAAATAAGATTCAGTTCATTCGCACAGTGTGGTGATCGTTTCGGCAGTGCAAGGTTTCTTTTTTCCAGCTACATTTTCTTTTTTGTCTTTGTTACTTTAGCTGGCATTATCGCCACCACTGGCAGGTGACGCTCGCGACTTCCTCGTTGTAATCTCGTAGCGCGAAAAGAATTTCAGTGCCAGCCGACGAAAAGAGGACTTTTCGGGGAAACAGACGACACGTAATTGCTCCGCTTACTGCGCCTTCTGCTTCTGTATGGCACTGTCGTGCGCGTCTGTGTCGTCTGCGCTCGAGGCGCGTGTAGCAACCGCTTGTATAATTTCGAACAGACGGCATCTTTTTGTAGTTCGTCTGTTGCTCGTCTGCCTTTACTCGGAGCCTGAAATTTCCGGGCAGGAACGCGAGCAAAAATTTTAAAAATGATTTTAATGAAGTAAGCTCTGCCCGGCATTTCCCCACGTGCGCTAAGATCCGTTTGCGAACACAGCGGCTGTTGATCCTCGATTGATTAGTTCCATTGCGCCGATGGTATACTTTGTATCTTATACCTTCCTCGTGAACATGGAGGCTAGTTTCTTGCGAGCTCAACGAACCCGTAGCTCGATGTTTCCATAATATCACCCCCGCCTGCGCGCGTGCCACCTACGAGAGCAGGTCCACCCTGCTTATTTTCTGTATACCGTATACGTGCACGTCGATGATGGAGTCTCGAAAGGAAAAAAAAAAAAAAGAGGAGGGTTCCCGTTAATATAGTTGCGGTTCGAACACCGCGTCCGTCATCACAGTGCGTTGAAAGGACGGGCTCGCACGTTCAAGGCTTCTAGCTTTTGTCTATTTCTTTTTCGAACCTGAAACGTCGCCGGCCCCCCACTCTGCGCCTGTGTGTTTATGTTTATGCCTTCCTGAGCGGCGGTGATCGCTTCAACCCTCCCCCCCGCCCCCCCCTCGGCCTAACGCTTTTCTTGTCTCTAGACGACGAAGTAACCCTAAGCTTTGAGAGGCCGGTGTTCGTGGAACGGCAGACGGTTTTGTCGATCGACACCGTTCGGTCGTCGTACTCGCTTTTCCCGTTTGTGGTTTTTTGTTTCAGCTGTCTCTTACGGGCGTCTGGTCGCATTCGTTTACTTGCACCTTTCCTTAGGCCTCGCTTTCTTTCTTTTTTGTGTGTACCTGTTGGGCGGACAACAACGAAACAAGTATTTGGAGAGGTATCTTTATATTAGTAATCTTTGTGTTGATTCTCGTTAAACCAGTGCATTTTGAGCAGCCCTTACATGATAAGCCGCGGAATTATAGTACAACTTTTTTTGGGGGTAAATCCACACAAACCTTTCCACATTGCAGCCCATAACGTTTTTTTTTTCTTTTCAATTTAGAGAACATTGACGCGACAAACATGATGATCGATAGTTTAATCTTCGTCCCAAAGTAGTACAGTCCCTTGATACGTAGAAAGCAGAAGAAAAAAAAAAGGAAGCTTGACTTTATGCGGACCTTCGTTGGACCTCATGCAACTTAGTGATGATGTGGCTTGAAAAGAAGCAGGAAAGCCGCACCCGTTGTCTTAAAGGGTTTTCGACGCGAGCAGTTCGTTGAACCCCGAGCCACATGGCGTTCAGTGGTGGTGTTACACAGCACCGGCTCGTTCGCGGCTTTCCTGAAATTCGCGCTACACGTACTACGTGCCGTTCCTGTTAGGTTTAACCGGACCAGCGCGATGAGGAAAACAGTTCGCGAAAAGGCGCGAAGAACGGCCGACGGCCCTTGTTGAAAGGCGTTGGAAACGGCAGGAATGAGAGGGGATAGGTTGGGAGTGGGGGGAGAGTGCGTTGCAGGCAGCTGCTGGACTTTCGAACGCGCTTACGCTGGCCTCTTTTGTTTGGCTTTGCTGCTGAGAAGCAATGTTTGTGCGTTTCTGTGTCTGCGAGTCCCGTCTTATTTCGCGAAGCGGCCGCACGTGGCGCGTGATGCCCACTGGCTTGTAGAGGCCTCGGCGCATGCGTAAACATCGCAGATCGCCGCGCGGTTCGCCTCTAGGCGTTTTTCGCACTCCGTCCGTTTGTTTACGCTGATGGCGCAGCCGTCTGTCTTTCTGTACAGTTCTTGCATACAGTGGATGGTGTCTATTTATCGCTTGCCTCTGTGTGTTTCATTTTACTTTTTGTTTTCTTCGTAAGTGCCTATCCGCATCGCGTATCATTGCTGCTTCCTCTACGCCGTTTTCGTCCCTTTTGTGTTGGCAATGTCTGTATTTCTACACGATTGTTTCGTTACAAATTGCTCCTAACGTCGGTGTCGCCCGCTCAGAGTGCGTCGTCTGCTTCTCCTCTTTCGCTTCGTGCCGTTTTTCTTTTTTCGTTTTCTTTCCTCCGTTCGTTTGTTTCAAACAAAAGTCGGTGTCGTCCGGCAAAGGCACGACTCTCCAGAGGCGGAGGAGACCCACGACGACTGCGGTCGTCTGCTTTCTCGAGCACATCGCCGTCTGCTTGTCGTCTGTTTCGCGCTGTGTGGTCTTCTGCTTCTTCTGCGGGCATGCAGCGCCGCCTTTCGGCCGTGCGCAAGAAAGTTGCAAAGCGGTTTGCCGATGCTAACGCGCATTGTTAGCGGCCTCTTCGAGTCCAGCGACGCCCGGCCCCCCCAACGGGAGGCGTGAAGGAACGCGTTTCGCCCGCCCGGCGCTGATGGATGTAGGGCACATGTGTGGCGTGAAACGCGTCGAGTGACCGCGTCGAACTCCTCCGGCGACTTCCGTACTGATATTTTTCCTCTTTCTTTTCTGTCGTTGTTTTTTAGGACAGGGGCCATTTTTCACTGGATGTTCAGCCTGTAGGTGACAATTGAGCGCATTGAATAGGCGCCTCGGAGCCCGCTTTCTTTCGTGGTGGTCTCTGGAGCGGACGCGGAGAATCGTCGTAACCGTTAGTCACTCACGTACAACTGACGTCATCGCGCCCGTTATTCATTTGCGACGTTTCGGGACGTCTGCTACGCTCGTCGGGTTACAGACGACGTTCGGGCACAGTTGATTAAAAACGAGTTATAATTTTCAGCGCTGGTGACGTTTCTGAGCGCACCCCCCGTTGCAGTGTGTTCTGGCGTTCCTTAATTGGTGGTTACCCGGATGTAGTCAGCGGCTCCCCTCGCGTGCTGTGCCTTTCCGAACGCTAACATAATGACAGCCCCGGTGAGCCCTGTATACCTTCGGCGCCATTTAAGCCTTTTCGCTCATGCATTACGCGACGCATGTGTAAGTGCGGCTAACTGATTTACTCATCGATTACCCGCGGTTATTAACTTTCAGTATCGACCGTGAGCCAGAGCCCCGTCGGCCGTCCTTTCGCCGTCTTGATGAGTTCGGCGAGCGCTGGATTGTCCGCAGGGGGAAAGAAGCGGGCGAGGAATTCTGGTCCGGTTGTCGGCTCTTCGCACGCACGGGACCGAGGGAGTCCCGGCCTTCGCTGGGACCGCGAGTTTTTGTTTGTTTCTCTCTGCTCAATCGCCAGCAGCCCGAGGGAGTTTGTGCTAATTTGACACTTCATTTATCCACCTCGCTGCTGCTGCTGCATACGCGCTGCCGCTATAATCGATGGCCATTTTCCGGACCCGGTAAAACGTGCTTTTTTCTTTCCATTTACCCCCCCCCCCCCCCCCCCCCCTGCTCCATCGATTCAAAGACGTCTCCACTGCATGGGTCGGAAATCCTCTACGCGACAGTACTTCGCGGCATTGCCCTTCTCCTCCTCCATTAGACGATTACTAGCTCTGTGCGCTAACAAAACTTTGTCGTTTTTGTTGCTATCGCGTTGTGCTGTTTGCATTTTGTTTGATTATGCATTGCAAAGAGTGTGTCGTCTGGCGGCTATGATTGCTTGCACCAAAGTGCCTCACTTCATCACCTTCCTGTAATGGTCGTCTGCCCGGCTCTCAACATGCCTTTTACCGTTGCCCTGACATTCTCACAGCAAGCACTCGAAGCTCTTGCGTTGTCTGCTCTCGCGTAGCATTTTCTGTTCGGTTCACCAGGAAGTATTCTGGTTGGAATCTTTTCCCGAGAGCCTGTTCTCGCATGCTTCGTCTGTTCAGTGCAGCGCAGCGTCGTTGCTTTAGTGCTTTCTCGTCTGCTATCGCATCTTTCGTCTGCTCACTAGTCACAGCGTCGTCTGGTGCCAGATATCTACACGGTTTTTCTATGTACACTTTCTCGCCTGCTTCCAGCACCGGTGTTCTGTATGCAGTGTATATTTTTTACTGTTGTACCGTTGGGTTCCTTTCAAACGAATGTTATTTGTCTCCCTCTGCACCTTTCGCCGCGCAGGTCCTCGGCTCGGGCGTGTTCGAGCTCCGGCTGGGCTCTTTCTCGAACCCGTCGAACCGCGACTCCCAGGGGGCGTGCTGTTCGACGGGTCTGCCTCCCTCCACCGAAGGGACGCCGTGCCCGGGCAGCCCGTGCCGTGTATCCTTCCGCGTCTGCCTCAAGCACTACCAGAAGACCGTGGACACCGACTCTCCCTGCACGTACGGCGAGCTGAGCACGCCCGTGCTCGTGCAGTCCGCATCGGACGGCGCCATCTTCAACGCGTCCCGGCCGCCCATACGGTTCCCCTTCGAGTTCTCCTGGCCCGTGAGTACATCTCTTTATTAGCTGAGCGTGGCTCGTGACTCCTGAAAATCGCCACTGACTTTTGTGTTGAGGCATCGTCCTTATTCTGTCAATTAATTCTTTCACAAGGCGTTGCCACATACAAGAAGGGTGTCATCAACTAATGCGCTCGCAACAGACTTTGATAGCCTTCTTAACATATAGATATATCTACTCTATGTGGACTTAGAACCGACTTTGACACTTAGCCTCGACTTGCAAAATGACATTGCCTGTTGATTAACTTATAACAGATCTCAGTCGACTGCTTTATACAGAATCTAGTGAATGTGAACCCAAACCAGCGCTGCTGAGTTTGTTGCCCAGCCTCCGCAACCGTGGAAACCGAAACTAAAGATCGGCGTAAGCACGTTCACGGTCTTGTGGGTACGGCACTCTTTCATTTAATCTGTGTTCTTCGAAGGCTGCACATTATCGATTATTATCGATATTAGAGCGTTTGTTGACACCCGACAGACAAATTTTAAAGGCTGTGCTAAATTAACGCAGTGGCAAGTGAATTCGAATTCGGATAGCGGTACTGATTATCCAGCGTGTGACATCGGGGCGATTCACATTGCCCGTACTCAGCACGACGTAGTTGAACGGACACTTTTTATCACTAAGCTGCAACACCGTTGCCGTTAGCACCTAATTCACTTTAACCGGTTAGCGCTGTAATGGCGCTCAACAATCCGCACATATATTTGTCTAATCGCGGATTATATCTCTCCGTTCCAGGGCACTTTCTCGCTAATCATCGAAGCCTGGCACGAAGGACCTGCGCCTGCCGGTGAGTCAATCAGTGATATCGACGCATCGATTCGTTCAGTTGGCGCGGTTCCCGCATTCATGCTTATACCAGCGAACGTATATATACCAGCGACCAAGAGCAGCGTCGGTTCCCCAATTAACGGAGATTACGCCCGCTCCGCACTCTCTCGTCATCTTCCGTCATCGTTATCGCTCACTGGACGTTGGTCAAAGGCTCGTTAAGGCCCTCGAAATGTGTCGTAATTGCCAGGCACCGTGTTCGCTAATCAACGCTTTATTGACACGTCGCCTAGCTTCGAAACCGACAGGAGTGGACAGCCGAGGGTCAACGGGTACAAAGTATCAAAAAAGAGAGATGCGGGTCACCATGTCCTTTGGGATGCTCGTCTGTGTGCGCGTGTGTGTCGTTACGCCACATCGCACTTGCTGCCGCCCGCGCGTAGCGGGTATTTTTTTTTTTTTCCTCCTACCCAAGTACGCAAATACGGGAGGTGTGGCGTCGGCTTTTAACCACATAATTGCACCACCCTCTCTCCGGCTCTGCCGTCCTCGCCTCATTACGGTGAGCGCGTCGCGCGCCCTGTGTGTTTGGCCGCAGGCTGCTTCTCTCGCGTAGAGCCTCTTTAAATGGCCGAGCTAAACCAAACGTGGGCTGGGCTTAACTGTCTAGCACGCAAGCCAGTCGAGGAAAAAGGCTGTGGGATAGCGGCACAGCGGACGTCCATTCCTTTTGTCTCCTCGCCGGCTCTCCGACACCACTTGGCGGCCTGGTTTTCCTTTTCCTTTTCTTTATTTTTTTCGGGGCTCCTTCACTGTGAACTACGGCGTTGACAAGGCGAGCCTTGCTGTACGACCTCGTCCGTAGACTTTGTAGGTGTAACCAACTGTGACTATAGAGGCAGGTGTCGGAAGGACGGATCTAAGGCATGGCTGCGTCAACAGTTGCGAATATGTTGAAGAGCTTGTTGGATGAATGCTAGAAGCACAGTGACTTGTCTTGTTGTGATCTGGCAGACGTTAGATAGAAATAGAAGTGGGATGTGAAAGGCAGGGAGGGTAACCGGAAGACAAGCTTCTACTTTGCTATTGTTAGGATGCGTCGATGCTGTTGAAATCTGTCAGAAGCGTGTTGCACGCGATTTCTTTTTTCTTTTTCATTTTGTGCGTTGAAAAAGAAAGTTGGTGAGACTCGCCTTAAGCAGACGTCTACTCCAAAGGGCGACTGATCTCCGGGCTTGTGGTCAGAGTTTAGGCGTATTACGACCTCTTGAATGCTAATGAGCATAACAGGCAGTGTTTGTCGTGCAACTGTTAATCGGTTTTCTGGGTCGAGCGCGCCGATGACGTTTCGGCAAAAGAGAGCAGTAGCATGCTGTGCACAATCGTGCCTTTTCGTTTTCATCCTTCGCGTGTCCGCACACTATGGATGGAGGGGGCTAGGGTACCGGGGGGGGGGGGAGTATTTGAGGTCAGTAGTCGCGAACTTCATGGTTAACAAGCTGGGCGAAAATAAAGCAAGGCGAGTCCAGCAGGCAGCTGATCGCGCCTGTGGCGAGCTGCTTGTTTCTTGTCCTCGGGAAAGAAGGGGGGGGGGGGGGGAGGAGGGGTGTGCAGCGACGGTGGCATCATCCGCGGTGAACAGACGAAGAGGGAAGGGTGTTGGGAGAGAGAGTCTGCTGGGCGAGAGAGACACTGGCTTCATTCTGGGTGAGGAGTTGATCGGAGGAAGAGAGGAGGCGGAGGGAAGGTCGAGGCGGGCAGCGCGAACAAGGCGAGAGACTCGAAGAGTGAAGGAAGGAAGAGAAAGAAAAAAACGCGGAGGGTCGGTGGGGGCTCTTGTGCGCGCCGGGGGAAAATGGACCGTGAGAATCTTCGGCGAGCGCAGCAGCTACGCGGCGCGGGTCTTTGGAGGCGAGCGGGGCAGGTTGGCATAGGTGGGCAGCTCGGCTCGGCTGCCTGGCTACAGGGAGCCGACGCGGTGGCGTTTGTTGTTGTCGTGCCGTGTAGGCAGGTAGCGAGGGAGAGGGGCATGGAAGGACGTGCTTTGCTCCGGCGAGAGGAAGAAGAGCTTCTGCTGCTTCTGCCGCCTCCTCTTCGACTAGTTGAGAAGAGGGAGCCCCCGCTGATTTGGTTTTCTGCTGAGCTGATCTTCGCCTCCCTCCATCTCCCGTGCCTTCTCTGCCGGTTTTGTCGGTTTGCTGAGCTGTGAAGAGAGATACCGAGACCCACCTCAAACTCTCCTGCGTTGTCTCCCCCCTCCCCTCCCTTCTTCTATTGCGCCGCGTCTGTTTGTTGTATCTGACCGTCTGCTAGCGTCTGTCGTCTGTTTCCTTCTGGGAAACGCTGTCACCTGTTAAAAGGAGGGCGCGGTGCGGGTAGCGGCAACGCTAAACTGCCTCAATGAGGAACTTTTAAGGGCATCGCGTGTGTCCTCGCGGACGGGTGCGTTCCCTAAGCCCCGTGTTGTCACCGCGAACGCTGTCCGACGCTGCTGTTACTGCGGTGTGCAACTGCGAGCAGACGACGGTTGCCAGACGAAAGACCGGAAAGCTCCTGCTCCTTTCGTCATCGTCGGACTTCCGAGATACGCGCTCTCTTGTGGCAGCGGACAGAAAATAGGGGGAAACAATGAAGGATAGTGTGCTACAAGAGAGCGTCCTTTGCGTACCGTCGGAGCAGAGTGTGCAGCGGGAGCGATCGCTCCGAGAGCACGGCGGCGCTTAATTGGCTGGTTACCGCGACCGCCGCCGATCGGGAGCGCGCCCCCGGCGCTCGGAGCTTTCGAGTCACGTCACCCCCGTGCGCGAGAGGAGGATGTTTCGGACTGGCCTTTTGGCAGCGGCGACTAACCCGCGTGCTGCTGCTGCTGCTGTCGGATGCAGCCGAGGCATTTAACTTTGCTCTCCCGCTCGCGGGGCTGGCGCGCTGTTCGTTGTGTTCTCTTCGCCCGCTGGCTCGCCACCTCTTCTCGCTCGGCGAGGCGGAGTCCGCGTCGAAGGAGCGAAGCGCGGCCAGTGGGATCGGCGGCGGCGTTTTCTTGTTAATCTTCGTAACGGGGCAAGCCGGTTTGCTCGTTGCCCGCGCAGTGCACAGCGATGCGCGAGAGCGTTTCGCAGCGAGCTGCTGCGGCGAAAAGAAGAGCAAAAGGCGTGCGGGACAAATACGCGAGCCGCGTGGGAAAATGATGCCTGGGCCTCGCTCTCTGCCTGGCTTGGCTGGGTGCCTTCTGCGCGCCGCCGCCGCCGGCCTGATTGGCCGATGCGGAACAGGCCGGCGGCGTTCCGCGGCCGCAGCCTGTCGTCGTCTGGACGTCGTCTGCTGCTGGCAGGCCGCTGTCGTCCTTCTCTGCGGAATTCTGCACTCGTCTTCTGTTATGGCCTCGCTTGTTCTCGAGTGTGTCGTCTGCAAGTTGGCGATCCCATAGACGTTCTCTCGGCTTTCTAGTCCTTCCGGTCGTCGTCTTCATGTTGTCGTCGACCTATAGTCGCACCACTTCAATATCACTTTGAGATTTTTCGTCCCCTCCGCTCGCCCTTGGCGTTCGTGCCGTTATATAGGGTGGTAACGATCGTCTGCGCGTGTTTCAGTGTCTTCTGCTTGGAACGGTGTAGTCCGCCCCGGAAGAGGCGCAGCGTTTCCGTTTCCCTCCTGCTGTTCGCGCTGCGTTGAACATCGTTCGAATTCAGTCGACGGTGAGCGCCCGCGCGCTTTCTCCGATCCATTTGTGAGCTCAGAGCCGCAGCGAATCTTTCTCTCTCTTGAGAAGGCAATCGAGGTCGGCTGTTCATTTGTTCGCACTTTTCCGGCGCGACTCCTTTCGGGGTGTGTACCCGCCGCTGAGCAGACGAAACGCCCAGACGCCGCTGAGCAGAAAGCACAAAGCTGAAACACAAACCTGCTTCGGATCTCACGCTTCCGGGTCGATAGAGAACAACCGTGACCGAGTTTAGGCGGAAGGCACTCGGCCCGCGCTTGGCCGGGGATGCCCCACCGACTTGCATCGCGGGAAAAAGACGCCCTCGTTTCATCGATTGCTTCGTCGTCTGCTGGCGGCCTCCGCACGCGAAAGTTTGTCGCATCGTTTGTCGTGCGCGCGGTTAAATAACACGCGCCGCGAGCTTCTGCGGTTCGGCAAATCGCACGACTCTCGAGCAACGATCTTTGGCGCGTCGTTTGTACATACTGCAGAGCTCTTTCGATTAAGCGGGCATTACGTTATCCCACGGTAATTAGGCGGAATTCCTGGCTCGGTCTTCCCGTCGAAGGTCGCGCTCGACTGACGCCTATTATGTCACCGGCGCCCCGCGCTTAATTAGTTTCTCGCGATCATCGGCGTAGTCGGCAGATCGCCACAACGCGGTAGTGCACAGAGGTATGGCCCTGCGTGTTTTGGGTGATCGCCGGTCGTCTGCTCATTTCCATCCGATAACCATCGTCTGCAGGGGTTTGCCAGCTCTAACCACGCCTGCGCGCCGTCGCGTCGTCTGCTCGCGCGCATAAAAAAAAGCCTCGCGCAGCGCATCGTCTTCTGCATTGCCGGCTCGGCGCGTCCGCTTGGCAGAAGCGGCGCTGGAGCGCGCTTGCGCTACACTCACACACGCGCTCGCTCGCTCTCGCTTGCTCGGCGAGTGCGAGCCGCCGAGCCGGAGCGAGCAAGGAGGGCGGCTTAGCGAGTTGTGGGAAAATCGGGCTCTTTCGAGGCCGATATAATTTCTTCGCGCTGCGCTTGGCTGCCTTGAGGGTCGCGGTCTCACGGACGCAGCCGCCGCCGCTTCTTCATAAACTTCTTTTTTCGGGTCCTCCACCTTAACTTGGTCGTCGTCGCTGTCGACGTCGTTCGCGCTCCCTTTCCCCCTCCGCCGCCTGTTTCGCTTCGTGTGGCTGGCGTTCTTTTTTTTTTCTTTGTCGTCTGCTCGGGACTTGTCGGTCTTTTGCACTTTTCTCGGTTCCTCTCTCTCTTTATTTTCCTTGTTTCCGTTCGTCTTCATTACGCCGCTTTTCGCTTTTATTTAAGCCTTGTTGGGCTCCGCGTCGCCCCTGCTTTGTTTTGACTCTCACCCATTTTCTCTCTCTCTCTCTCTCTCTCTGCGCAGTAGTGCATGCGTGTGTCCCGGGTGCTGATTTGGCGTCTGCGTGTTTTTCTTGCCTTCCTTCTTGAGTGGAATGCCTTTGTTTTCCCGCAGAGCGCGAGAATAGGTTCCTGCCACCACCACCTTGGTGGTTTAAAAGGCAAACTGCGCTCGAGTGTTTCCTGGGAGAATGGTGGCCCGCGCGGATATTATTCTTTTTCTTCCCTTCCACCGCCAGGGTTATGTGCGCAACTTTTGGGCCCATGTCGCGCTTCGTTTCCTGGCCTCCTCGGCTGCCTTCGGCTTCTTTGGTTTTTCGTCTGTTCTCCCGTCTGCCTTTTTGCCGTATGTTGTTTCCACCACGTGCCCATGTCGTCTGGTAGCTTTTTTCTTACCTTATCGTCTGCATGTTTGTTCGTCGTCGTCTGTTAGTTTGTCGCTACGCCTTCTCACTGTTTTAGTGCTTGCCGTTATGGTTGACGACGCATGTTATTCGACGTGCCCGCATTGTTTTTCACCATATTCAAGTGCTTCTTATTTTTCTTTTGTCTTTCGTTCGTTCCTCCCTCACCTTTTTTTTCTCATAAACTGCTTCTCTAAGGTGGGAAACGGACGCAGCAGGAGTAGCACTCGCACACTACTGTGCGATTTGCGCGAACGGAGGCGTAGTAGACTGGAAGGGGGCGTGGTGTAAGGTACGAAGCCGGGGGGGGGGGGGGGGGGGGAGCTGGGCAATGTGACCGCTCTCGAAGGAAAATGGAAGAAGCGGAAGCGAGGTTTGGAACGAAAGGGAAAGGGAGTTAGATAGAGCGACAAGAAAAAAAAAAGTATATGGACGAATAACTCGGCCTCAGACCCTGCCCCGTTTCGTGCAGATGCTACTTCCGTCCGAGCGACCATTAGAAGAAAACGCGCGCTTGAAGCGGGGTGCGAATGCTCTCTGGTGTCTCCACTGCGTTTTCTGACCTTGCACACGCCTGCTTGGCTTCCGTCACGGCTGTGCTCATTTTTTGTTGCGTCGATGCGCCATTGCTACCGCCATCTTGGAGGACTGTTCTTGTCTTATCTCTGCTTTTTCCCACTGGCACCAGTGCGTGCAGACGATGTTTTTTTGCCGCGGCTGCCGTTTCGTGCGACTCCCACCGTTGTGCGTGCGTTGTCTTTCTTCCTAAACGATATGGTACGTCCTCACGCTTCCGCTTACACTAGGTTGCTTTTATTCTCCGATGCGCAACGGTAAATGTATCCACGTGCCCAGAGTGTACGTGCACTACTAGCCAGCGCTGCCGGTTTACTGCCGTCTGCTTCCGCTCATGTTGTTCCCGTCGTCTGTTTTGCATATTGTCGCCTGCTGCTCGGGGCGCTTTCGGTCGCACGCTATCTTATGTCGTCTGCCTTTTTCGGCAATTCGACTCGCGTAGTGATTTGAGCTTCAGCTTCTTTTCTCGTCTTCTATAATAGCGTGGATTGAGAATAGCCTGCAGCGCTGGCTGTTTTCAGCGGCGCGCTCGTGTGTGTCGTCTGCTCCGGCGTTTATTTCGCCCGGCTTGCTGCGTGAGTTCGCCAGCCTGCTCTCTCGCGATCATCTGCTTAGTAATCTTTCGTCTTCTGCAAGCGAGAAAAACATCTGCTCAACACCGGCGTGCGCCCAGCGCTCCGTCTGTTTTGTTGTCGTCTGCGTCGTCCACTGTCTTACCAGAAGCATGCGTGCGTTCGCGCTCCTGCCGAGCGTTTGTCTGGCGAAGGGGGTAGTGTAAGAGAGGGGCCACGCGACACGATCAAGTTCCTTCACCCCTCCCGTCACGAACAAGGGCCCCGCGGAAGACAACAGCCCTGCTACTGGCCCGCGCCGAGAAGACAAAAGAACTGACCCTCGTTCTCTCCACCTCATCTTGCTGCGCGGCGCTCCCATTCAGAGGCCGTACTGCACGGCAGGCAGCGTGTGCTCGTAAAGGAGGAACGCGGTTAATTGGAAGGAAACAACTGGAGGGGACGACGTCGGTTCTCTGGGACCGCTCCTTCTCCCCTTTGCCTCCTCAACGGCCCCCTCTGATACCGGACTCGCGCTACGGATTGTCTCGCCGCGGCTCGCGTCGCGGCTTGCCTGTCGTCGTGCGCTTTCGAGGGAACTGAGCCGGGTAGAGCGAGCTTTGTCCCCTTCGAGCTGGGCTGGTTGTGTGTGTTTACGCGCTGTGCTGGCGGTGGTACACGCTGTTGCCGTCTGTCGCGGGGCTTTTTAATTGGCCGTGACACGCGCTGAATGAGTGTGAGACGGCCCGTGTCTGTGCCTATCGTGACGCGTGGCTTTTCCCAGAACACGGCACCCCGGTTGTCTTTTTTTCCTGCTTGCGTTCGCTTAGATTATTATTTTTGGAGAGCGCACTTGGTGCGATTGCACTGCCAATGTCGCTCACCCGAGTTGCAATTGAAAAAAAAAAAAAAAACGTAGTGTTAAAAGGGGGTTAGAAGTGTCACGGTTATTCAGTGGCCGCTGGCAACAAGGACATCCTGCCAGCGCGCCACGGCATCGTCGGTGTCATTGGCATTCCGGAGACCTGTTGCACGCGCGAGTGAAAGCCTCGTGGTAAGATAGATTTCCGGTCGAGCACGTCTTGCGTGGCATGCCTGCAGAGTTCGAGGCATTAAGTAGGCTGCCCAAACCGGACGCTTTGCCGCGGCATAACATACGTTTAATCCACTACCAGATGGCGAACGGCGAATGTGGTACGAATAGTAGATGAAGCCTGTGGCGTTTCAACTTAGCTATAGCACGACATGATCGAAGGTAGCTAAGCCTAAGCGATAGCTGCGGTTACAAGTGACGGAGCAGACGACACGGCGTTGCGCACATGGTGAAAGCTGTGGCACGGCTTTCGTGATAATTTCAGCAGCGTAGCGATTGTGTCTTCTATAGTTCGTCTGCAATGTGTGGACGGTAACAGACGTTACTGGCGGTTTTACCGTACGCCTTGCTTACCGGCAGCTTCGTAGGCTATGTGGTCTTCCGCGATTCGTCTGCAAGGTGCGGGAGGTTGCAGACGACACCGACTGTACAATGTACCGGTGATTGCGTGTTGCCTTGTACGTTACGTCTTTGTATGTGTGTGTGTCTTTCGCAATCGTGGATTCACGTCACCTCTCCCCCCGTGTTTTCTTTAATGTTCGCAATCGTGGATTCACGTCACCTCTCCCCCCGTGTTTTCTTTAATGTTCGCAGGCGGTTCGTCCCCGTCTGGTGTTCACCGGACCCTGGTGGCGCAGATGTCGACGCAGAAGTGGCTCGACGTGGGCGACTCGTGGACGCCCGGCACGCTTCAGCGAGAGCGTGCCGCTCTGTCCTATTCGTACCGCGTCCGTTGCCAGGAGTACTACTACGGGTCCGACTGCGCCAAGCTGTGCCGGCCGCGCGACGACAAGTTCGGCCACTACACCTGCAGCGCCTCTGGCGACGTCGTCTGCTTGCCCGGCTGGAAGGGGGACTACTGCAGTAACGGTAAGTTGCGCATCGTGTTCCCCTATACCTGCTCTATACGCGCCTGTCTTGACGCTGTGACGTTCCTTCATAGCGACAGTTGCCCATGCAGGTGCTGCTCGTTGTAGGCAACAGAATAACGCTCTGCAAAAACGCCGCCTCGCGCTGCTTTCTCAGCGGTGTTCGATATTACTAGCGGCTGTTCTATAAACTGGGGGTCTGCCAGCTTCGGCTTGCGCATGGGCAACACGTCTGCAAGCGTTTTATTTCAACCGTCTGTCCGTTTGTAAAAAAAAATAACTGCATGTTCGTGTTAACCGTCTGCCACTCATTGTCGTCTGCTTTACTGGCCGGGGAAATCGGAAGGAAAACAATGGGAGCAGAAGCAGACGTCGTTCTCCGTCTAACCGCGATAACCTTGTGCGCGACGGCCTCTTTGCCACCTCGCCTCGTCGCGGTCAATTTTAGAACCGCTATACTCTACGGGCCAGTCGTCAGCCGGCGATGCCAACGGCAGGAGGAGGTGGAGGAGCGCAGGCTAGACTTTGTGGAGTCCGCCGAGCGTGAAGCCTCGATGAATGAATGAACGAAACGGGCGTGTGTGCGTGCGGGTCCAAATGCGAGGTTCGGCGCCGGATTTCCTCGGAAGACGGCCACCGGCGGCGACAGGCAGGGAGGTAGTGGGGGGGGGGGGGGGGGGCGTGTGACGTCACGTCCGCTATTTCGTAACCCCTTTCCTACGCGGCCCCGTCTCCCGAGTCATCCATCCAGCCGTCCGTGACAGGCATCCACCTCAGTCTCTGCTCGGGACGCTTCCACCTCTTGTCTTTTTCCTCGGGGCTCTCCGAGGGGCGGGGGAGTTTGACACGCCTGGGGACGTCGCCTTCTATTTTCTCATTCCACCCCTCTACCTCCTCTCTCTCTCTCTAATGCCGAGTCTGGGTTGATCTTCGTCGCGTCGAGTCGCCCGAATACCTCGCAGGCACCGTGGCTCCTTTCCCAACCGCCTGCTTTAGTAACGACGGTGTGTGTTTGGCTTCGCGAGGTTAGTTAACCCAGGAAGTAGCCCTGGCGGCTTGCCCTTTATTGCGTTCGTTTGTATGAGCCGTTGGGAGAGATGTCTGAGCACTGTCGTGGTACAGTACGGTTAGCTCACGCAGTCGACATGAAACTTTTGTCTACCGGTTATGTACTGGCACTAGGCGTAGCCGAGAGTCACATGATTCTGTTTGTTTGCTACTCGGCGTGCTCTTGGCGCGCGCGGAGTGCACTTTACGCGGTTACCGTGTCGATGTCATGTGCGGTGCCAAAGTTTCGGATTACGCAGTTTCCATCGTCCGAGCAGTGAGCATTGTTTGGGACGCCGTCGTCGCGCGGCTTGTAAAGATCTCGCTAGGTAGGTGTGTTACGAACACCAGACGAACCATTCCTCTCGACCGGATAACATTTTTGGGGCACTATCGTTTATTAATGCTATATCCTTTCTCTTTTCTTTTTTTCCCCTGCATGGCCGTCACGCGCTGACACTTTCTACTTAAAAAACTGTCTCGCTGGTGACCGCGTCCTCGACACGCCCTTCCCGCCTACACGTCGCCGGCGTTATTTTCGCTCTCGCGCGACGCCGTCGACCGCTCGGCTGTTAAATGTCGCTCCGCGCGTCTCTCGCTGCCGCTGGGACGACCTCTCGAGCGACGCAAAAGAACCGCGCCGCTCACCGTCGTCCTCTCGTAGGGGGAGGCCGTGGGAACCGGGAGCGCGCCAGGCTGCTGCTGCTGGCTGCCGCCGGCGCTGCTACGCGTCGTCTCCCTTCCGACGCCGCCGACGCCGAAGCGGGCGTTCGGCACCGTCGACGCGCTCGCCCCGCGTACATACGCGGGCGCGTCGAAGCGAGAGGGGGGTCGCCCGGAAAACCTTGACTCTTCCGACTCGGCGGCTACGGTGGTGGTTCGCCCACGTCGTGTGTCTGTGCGCGCGCGCGCGCGCGTTATGCCTCCATCTCGTTATTTCTCGCCGCCGGTTTGGACGCCCAAGCGCGATATATGTTCCGTGCTGCTTTCGAAAGAAGCCCTGAACGTGCTGCGCGCGGACGTCGTCCGCACCCCCCCCCCCCCCCCCCCGCGTATTGCAACGCGCTTCCAAGCCCACCTGTTATATACTGTACTGGAAGTTCGCGCTGCGAGCTCTCGCGCCATATTTCGGTCAGGTGAGAGAGGGCCCATGCGAGGGACGCATTCCGGGACGATCACTTTCGGCGATGCCGTGGCCTCGGCCGTCAGCCGTGCGCTGATTGGGCTGGCTGGGCACTATGCGTAAGGACGCGAAGGCGATGATAGTATCGCCGAAAGTGATCGTCCCAGAATACACGTCCCCAGGATACCCCCCCATCCAACCATCGTTGTCCTTTCGGGTGTCGCGCGGACGCCGGACCCTCGCATAGTCGCACCGATATTCAGCGCTTAATGTTTGTAGCGTTGTTTTTCCCCTATCCGGTTGTGTGAATGCCGGTTGGCGAAACTTTATTGTCCGTCACCTATTTTTTTGTCTTCCTGGGTTCAACCCGCGAGACGCGCCTGGCGGCGGCGTCTCTTCGTCACGAAGTCCTCGACTCGGCCGAAGTTCTGTCGAGTCATCGAAAGTCATTGAACGCTCCTCGTTCACTGTCGACGTGTTTACCATCCTGTAACGTTAGCCGTCGGGTCTGTCTCGCCGGTGCGATCGCTTCCCGTGACAAATTAGGCGGCGTGCGCGCTAAGTAACTTGCGTGCGTTATCGCAGTAGACGCGATTCCACCACATGTACCCTTCGTTGCGTGTCCTCGCGCGCCTATGTCAAATCTGAGTATTTTCTTTCTTTTTTTTTTTTTTTCATAAATACGTAGGAGTCAAAGGAGAGCGAGTCGGCAAAGAACTCGGGAGATTCGAGAGTGGAAGCTCCTTGCCGCGTCGGCCGTCTTGCATGATATATCGCTTGGCGATAATTTATTCGCGCCGCGTGTGGCATGGTGACGGAGCCGTCAAGCGGTGCATCCAAAAACTCGAACGACAAAAAAAAAAAAAAAAAAAAAAACTAATTTATAGTACCTTGCCGACGTTGTAGTGGAGGCACGGGGTGGTGGTCGTGGTGTCTTCGGCTCGCGCGAAAAAGGGCGGAGTTAAAACAGCCCAGTTGCGGAAAGCGAAAGGCAAAACGCGTGTGCAACACCTCTCCTCTTCCTCCCGTGTCTTTCTCTCATCTTTTTGTTTCTTGTTATTTATTTATTTATTTGGCTGGCGCATTGCCTGTTTCAAGCTTTTTTTTTTTTTTTTTCTTTTGTCCGTCAACGAAGGTGACTGTCGTGAGGCGAGGGCGTTACTCCTCGAACACGTCCGCGTCCCGAGAGGGGGAGGAGGCCGGGTCGCATCGCCTCCCTCCCCCTCTCTAGTTCAGGAAAGAGGAAATGTCGGTGTCGCGGATCCGTCTCCGCGTCCTCGTCGTGTTGTCACTTCGGAGGTTGGATGACGTCTTTCGCGAATGCGCACCGAGTAGGACTTCGGCTGAAACCTTGTAGCCACTGTATCTCTCCTGTGTCACGCCAGGCAGCCTCCGGGCTCGTGCGTCAAAAAAAAAAAAAAAAAAGCGTCTGCGCCAACGAAACGCACCCCCTTCCACCCCAGCTACGTGTAACGCCTATTTATTTATTTATTTATTTATTTATTTACTTATTTATTCATTGTTTTTAATAGAAACTCGAGACACTTGTGCCTACGTGTATCATCCAGATGTTGCTTTTAATAAACCGCCTGCTCGGGTTTTGCGTGCATGTCTGCCTGTTTGCCTGGTTGCGCGTGTCATAAGCTCGTGCGAGCAGCTGGAGGTCCACGGCAACGGAGACTTAAAGGGACGAGAACAAACAAAGAAAGAAGAAAAACAAGAAAGAAAGAGAGAAGGAAACGTATTTTCAACCTTAACGGCCCGGTTTCTCGAACTCCGGGAAAGAAGCACGAGTGCTTACTTCGAAGAAAAGGAAAACGTCGAGCTGCAAGGTGTCCCTGTTTTCCTCCTCGATTGCGTATTTCACGAATTCGTGAAATATTAGGCGTGGGTAAATGGCCATATGCGGAGCATAAATAGAACGGGAATTAGAACCGCAAAGCCCGGGAGGAAAAAAAAAGAAGCGCTGTTGAATGAATGCTTTCAGCTTATCGCGCAGCGTTCTTCCTTTTTCGCCTCGGCACTATGTATGCATATATATATTGCCCACATCGCCGTTGTCTCTTCTAGAGGGTCCATTAACGACGGTGTTTATATCGCCGAGCGTAATATATACATGCGTCCGTTGAGCGGGCATCGTTCTACCGCCGAACCCAAACAATGGATTCGCCGTCCATTGAGCTTCTGCCGCCGGCGCCTGTTCCTTCCCGCAAAAAAAACGTTCTTCTTCACTGTCGGCCGAGATCACGTACCCCCCCCCCCCCACACACACACACCGCTCTCTAGGTTACACCCATGTCCATTGTTTCCGCGAGTACATTCACGCCGTGTCTTGGTTCAAGCTAGCTTCGAAACGGGTGCATTTTTTTATAATTTTTCTTTTTTTTTTCTTAACGCCACTGCTCGTGGATTCTGCTTGGCCATTGACTAGTGGAGCTCGCATAGCCTATAGCAGATGGCTGGCTACGAAACTGCCGGTTCCTTTTCTTCTTCGTTTTACAACGCATACTTAGCAGACGGGCAGGCGCGAAAAAAATGTAGCAGACGACGCGGCGAAAAATCGAAAATGCAATAGCGCGAGTACTCGCGCCCAGTGTAGAAAACAAAAGACAAACAGCAAAAAAGCGAACGTATTTTCGGGTCAGCATTGCCCGCATTTTTCGATATATAGCGCAGTCGGGTGCAAAGAGCCGAAAACGCGAGAAATAAAAGAAAAAAAAAACAAGAAATTGACGGCGATACGTTTCCATTGTCCGCTTGTTCGTACTCGCACCTTTAGACACGCGTGTAGTGGTGTGGAGCCGAGCTGCCGCCTGCGGGCGATGGCGAAAAAGAAGGCGGGCGCGTTAACGTCGACACTCCGGCGCTGGCTTTCTTTCTTTTCTTTTATTCTTTTCTCTCTCCCGACTCTTGTTGTGTACCGGCAGTGGCGTGCCTTTCTGACTCTTTCGTTTCGTTGTTTTGACTCCTTTCCCGCGCTCTGCGTTGTAGGCGCTACCGTGTGTTTTCCTCCTCCGCTCGGAGCACAGTCGTGGTGTCCGTTTTGCTTTGTTACTGCCCCCCCCTGCACCCCCCCCCCCGCATTTTCATTTTTTTTGCTTACGGCTCGCCTTTTCAGAACGCGTTTCAGGTTTTTTTTGCTTCGCTTCTAGCTCTTTTACTCGCCCGTGGGGGCGGTAGGGGGGGGGGCATACCGCGCGCGTAACTGCACCGTGAGTAGGCGCGTTCCCATGCCAGTGTTGGCTGCGTTATATGGCGCGGCCGCGGCGATGATGACCGGAGTTCTCTTTGCTGGCCAGCGGGCGGTCCTTACGCACAGCGGCCGAGCAGTACTTAGCTTTTACTCATTTTTTGGGTGTTTCGCGGCATTTTTTTTTCGTTGTTGTTCCTCCTAGCGTTTCCCTTATCCTAGGTTATAGCCGAGAAAGGTGTGACCGGACAGGTAGCCAGCAAGCAGGTCGATCTTTTTTTTTTTTTTCTGTAGGCGTGCTGCTTGCCGGTAGGGGGAAGAGGGAAATTCCCGTGCAAACTTCGCGCGGGCTCTTTATTTTTTCATTTTTTTTAGAAGGTGGAGTCGTCGTGTAGGGGCGCTCTCTCTCTCTCTCCTTGTATTTTGTTTTTGCGTAATTTCGGCATATACCTTCTCTTTTATGTTATATATAGTTCCAGTGACAGCTTTAACTTGTATTCATAATTTTCGTTTGAGTGAATGAAAACTGGTGTCTCAGGTTGATGAAGCAGTCCGTAGTGTATGGGGTTGTCGGTGTAAGGCATGCGGGTCTTTCGTTTGTCGGGAAAAGGTCCGATTCACGCGAACGGACCCCGACTTCAGGGCGCATTCACGGCGCATGCTTTTAGCGACACCCCTGCCGCGCGCCATGACGACGCTATTGCTCGCCACCTTCTCGCAGTGTACTTGGGTATCGAAAACGCCGAATTTTCCCGCCGAATTCAACGGGGCAATTCGGACGGGCGCGTCTCCTCAACCCCGCTCGTAATATACCGTAGAATCATTCTGTTCTCGCCTCCCTGCCTCTTGACCGCGAGGGTGAAGAGGATTTGTCTATCGCGTTACGAACTTGACATACATCTATAGTTGCCCGCAACCGGGCCTATATGGGACTAGTACGACCGGCGGCATTCCTTGCGGCATCGCTGTTGGTAAGGCCGGAGCCGACAGGACCCTGGAGAAAGGGCGAGCGGCTCTCTTGAGCCCCCCCCCCCCCCCCCCCCAAACAAAAGGGATTGCGTTGTCTTCATTGCCCCCCCTCCCACGTCCCGTTTCGTCATCTTCTCCTGGAGTCGGGCCGGGCCTCCTTCGCTGGCTTGGCGCTCGCGGTATTTAAGCGTTTCCGTTCACACGGTCCTCCGAAGCAGTCTGACTTTGGAATCGCGCGCGCGCCCGTCTCGCCCAAACTTCCGTATGCCACTACTACCCCGGGCGCTTCGGCGCTGGCTTCTCGCGATTACTGTAGCGCGCAGGGCAGGTTCGGGAGGCGGCAAGGCGACGACGCCTGGCACTGACTGCACTCGCGGACGACTAACTTTTTTTTCCGTGGCAGTGGATTAAGGAAAAGCTACAGTGGGCGCAGCTTGTAACGTTGACAGCGCCGCAAGTAGTCCCCGGCGGAATTTGACGGCCCATTCTCGTTTCGGTTCGTCGGAGTTACCGCGACACCCGAAACAGCCGCGACGGTTTTCCATTTGAGAGAAAAAAGACGGAACGAAAGAAAGCGGCGAAGGTGCAAAGGAAGTATTAAAATGTAAAGCCGAACGTGCCTCATTTTAACGTCTACACGATGTGCCAAATGATGTGCTTTCTGCTCGCCTGCCCCGAACAAACGTGAATAAGGGTGTGTGTGTGTGTGCGTGTGGCCGACTTCAGGAGCGCGCGCGGTTTCCCTTACGGCGTTTACTTCATTTCGTCTACGTGGCCAAGCGCTGGCCTCACTTTGCAGGGAACGTTTGTTAACTCTCCTCTCGGCCTGGCCGGCGAATTTAGTAGCCGTAGTCCCGATTCAGTGCCCCGGGGCCCTCGCTGCGTCCACCGCATTCCTTCCAGAAGCGGCTCAAGCCTGTCGAGGCTGTGTAGCGGTGTCTATAAGCCCGCCGGTGTGCTGCTCGTTTGCGGGCGGTTCAGTAGCTCACCAGGTAGCCGATCCGCAGGGGTCGAGGGAGGTGCACTTACACGACGGACAGGGTATAAGTGCAAGGTTCGTAAGGCGGGGGGGGGGGGGGGGAGGCGTTTTCGGGGGAGCGGGGGTGGAGGGGGGTATCCCTCCGAGTGCCGCGCTGTTGCCGGTATAATCACCCCCGGGGCAAGCAGCAAAAGGATCGTCTTTTTAGCTTCCTAAATGCCGCCCGCGCGCCCACCGAAAGAAAAGAAGAAATGAAAGCTTCGTCTCCTTGCGTTTCTCCCGGTCGTCCCCACCTTCCTCTGCAATCACGTTGTGTACCGCGGCTTGTGTGGCTTTTTGTGTAGCCTCTCTTCTTTCAGTCTTTTCTTTTTTTATTCGCAACGCGTACGTATCCGTACGTTTTCTCAGCTACGCGCTTTACCGGGGGGAAGCACGCTTGTCCACCGTGCTGTGGCCCACCTTTTTTGGAAGGAAGCCTGGCCGCGGCTCATTTCGGGAGCTTAACCTTTCTGCCGACCCTGCGCGGAAGGCACACACGACTTGTTTCTTTTTCAATACATATTTGTAGTCGGTGTCGACGATCTCTTTTTTTTCTGTTTTTAATTTCCGGCTCAGTGCCACTTAAAGAAAGTTTCGTTGCCCCGCTTCCTCCAGCGCATCTCTGCAGTGCACACCGAAAGAGGAATTCAGAAGCAGCGGTTTTCTTTCGCGGGCCGAGTGAGCGAGCGAGCGGGCTCTCGGAATCGCACCTCAACGGCGGGGAGGGGGTGGAGAGCCCCTTGCCGTGCAGCAAACGACATTTGTCGTTGCCGGGTGACCTGTGTCTGTGCGTGTGAAGCGCCCGCTGTTTGCAATGACCGAGCAGAGAGCCCTTCTGTGCGCATCCGTCCGGACGTCATCGGCTCGACGCACTCGCAGGTCCGCGGTGGCCGTACGGTCCTGCGCGCCTCCTCCACCCCAGTGCACTTCGCGCTCGCACGCGCGCGATTACGCGGCGGCGGCTGCGAGGAGGTGGGCAGTAGCGGCTGAAGGGAGGGGGGAGTCGAACCCTCTTACTCGAGTAGTAGTAAAAGTACTACTTTTAGTAAAAACTAGAAAAAAGAAACAAAGGAAGAGGTGTTGTCTCCAAGGGACGGCAACGATTCTCGTCTCTCTCTCGCGCGTGCACTCCACCTTCCTCTGGTCGTCTTTTGTTGCCGCGCATCATTAGGCCGTTCCGTCGTTTGCTGCAGCGAAGGTTCGAACGCCGTTGTTGTCCTGTCGTGTTCGGTTGGGAGGAGGGGGCGGTGGGTGCCGTACGCGCTCTTCTGTCCGCGCTGCTGCAAGTTTCGCCTCTCCGTCGTCGTCGTGTTTGCATGGGGGCTGCCACCCTTCCCCCTCTCTCCGCGAGCTTGTGCCCGCGCTGCCTCGCCCGCTAATGCTGCAACGAGCGTGCGGGCGCGCTTGAGCTGCGGCAAATCGCGTTGGCCCGGCTTATACCGTGCACGATCTGTGTGCGTGCGTGTTTGTGTGTGTGTGCGCGCTGTGGGTCGTTTCCTTCCTCGTGCAGTTTTTCGCTCGCCGTGAAAGCTCCCCGGTGTTTTCGCGTGGCTTCGAGCTTTCTTCACCTCCGTGAAGGACGTTTCGTGTTGACTTTTCGCATGTTTTCGCGTACTGTTGAGTTTTCCCTCAGCTTCTGGCCTGTTCAGCAAGTTAACGACTGGTGTTCCCTTCACGAAATGGACTGGGCATGTGCCTGCCCCATAGCCTTACCGTGCCTGCTTTCGGTCGTCTGTTCCAGTGACGAACGTGTTGCGTTGCAGTTGCCAACGCGCGAGCTCCTTTTTCCTCTTTCCTCTTCCCTCTTCACTCACAATCCCTAACATGTCAGTACCGCTCTTCAATGACCTAACTATACATTGTCTGCGTTAAGCTGCACGCGGTACCGCGAATACGTGCGATTTGTGGGCCTTTTCTGGCGTCCTTTCCCGGGCAGTGTCCGGCCGTCTCTTTACCCTGTCGCCTATTGCCCCCCGTGGCAATCATCAGGCTTCAGTGCAGTAGCTCAACGATGTCTCTCGTCTGTTGTGCAGCGATCTGCCTGAAGGGTTGCAAGGAGCCCCAGGGCGACTGCGACCGTCCGAACGAGTGCAAGTGCCGCATCGGCTGGGAGGGCCCGCTGTGCGACCGGTGCGTCCGCTACCCGGGCTGCCTCCACGGCACCTGCTCGCAACCCTGGCAGTGCAACTGCGACGAAGGCTGGGGCGGCCTCTTCTGCAACCAGGACCTCAACTACTGCACCAACAACCGGCCCTGCCGACACGGGGGCACCTGCACCAACACGGGGCAGGGATCGTACACCTGCTCGTGCCTGCCCGGGTACGCCGGCACCGACTGCGAGCTCGTCCAGGACCCCTGCCTGGCGTCGCCCTGTCAGAACGGGGGCATCTGCCGCGCGACGGACGCCACGGCGACCTCCGGCCCCGGCTACACGTGCAGCTGCCCTCCGGGACTCGGTGGTCGCCACTGCGAGGTTCCGCGCAGCGCCTGCGACTCGGAGCCGTGCGCCAACGGGGCCAGCTGTCGCGAGGCGCCGGACACGTCGCACGGGTACCGGTGCCTGTGCCCGGACGCGTTCGCCGGGGAGCGGTGCGAGGTGCAGAGGGACCCGTGCGAGCCGTCGCCCTGCGCCAACGGTGAGTGTTTCACGCCGTGCACCATCATCCATTGGCGGCAGCCCGACCGGGTTAGCACTGAAGCTTTTAACTCGTCCGTCTTGGCTCGTTTCGTGGATCAGGTTATTGTCCTCCATAGATAGATTACGTGCGAGTCTTTAAGTGTCCCGTTGAATCTGTGGAAGTTATCAGAGTCCAGTTTAACTTCTGTCCCAGGTACTGCTAGGAGATGGGCTCTGCCCACTAATTGGTAAAGCATCATTATATTATCATACAGCGGCGTTCCTTTGTCTTTCGCGGAGACCCGACGTGTACTGACGTCCTCCTCCTCTTTGCCCTCAACCAGGCGGCACGTGCGTGACTCTGTCGGACGGCAACGCCGGTGGCGTCGGCAACCAGCACCGGTTCCGCTGCGAGTGCCGACCGGGCTTCGAGGGACCCCTGTGCCAGACCAACATCGACGACTGCGTCTCCAACCCGTGCCTGAACGGCGCCTCGTGCCTGGATGGCGCCGACAGCTTCCGCTGCCTCTGCCGGCCGGGCTTTGTGGGCCGGCTGTGCGACCACGACGTGGACGACTGCCTCACCTACCCGTGCGCCAACGGGGGCCGCTGCGTGGACCTCGTGAACGACTTCGCCTGCAACTGCCCCGCGGGCTTCTCGGGCAAGGACTGCTCGGTCAACCTGGACGAGTGCGCCTCGTCGCCGTGCCTCAACGGCGGAGTTTGCGTCGACCTGGCGGGCCGGTTCGAGTGCCGCTGCCTCAACGACTTCGGCGGGGACCGCTGCGAGCACCGGCCCCCGGCGCTCGCGCCTAGGGTCGCCGTAGTGCCGCCGTCGCCCGGCAGGTCGTCGGCGAGGCGGGGCGGTGAGGACGTCGGCCGCCACGACCTCCTCACGAGGGATAGCCGGGGCCGGAGTCCGGAAGAGGCGCTCTCGGGCGTCCAGCTGGCTCTCATCGTGACGGCCTCGGTGGCCGTACCGCTAATCGCCCTCGTCGCGGCGCTGCTGATCGTGTGCCAGCGGCGACGCTGGAAGGAGCGACGCGACGCCGAGGCCGCCCGGCGCCAGAACGAACGCAACGCGGTGCAGCACCACGGCATGAACAACAAGGGCGCCGGCGGCAAGGCTCCGCCGCCCATGGTGGTCGTCAATGCGCTGGTGGAGAAGCCCCTCCAGAAGAAGGCCAACGGGGACAACAACGTCGCATCGTCGTCAACCTCGGCGCCGCCCCCGGCTGGCGTGGCCAAGGTCCTCAACGTGGATGCGAGGGCACAGAGCAAGCTCTCGCTCGACACGGATGCCACTCCAGAAGGAGTGTATGCGAGCACGAGGACTCTGAACAGGCTCTATCAAGAGCCAGGTGGTGGCATTGAGGGTAGTGCAACGATGGCAGTGCAGCATGTCCTGGATCGTGCTTCGCTGCGTGGCTCCTCGCCCAAAAGGTGAGCGTTGACTCTCCAATGTGAACTACTGTGATGATGTTTGCACCAGAGATTAAGACTCTGAAGCATAGTCAAGCTATAGCCCCTAAAAGAAAAGAGTGATGCACATCCTGGTAGTACCTTGTATTTCAGTTCTTATGAGTCAAGCTGTAAAATATTCATTCTGTGTGCGTTACCATATACCACAGCTTATATTGTCAGTAGCCTAAGACCACAACTGAGAATCATGTGTCTTACCTCTGCCTCTTCTTTTTCTCCTGCAGCTGTGATTCAAGAGTGGTGGATAGCACTGTAGTCGAAGAGGATGACATTGCGTCAGCCAAGGAGCAGCTGCAGCAACAGTTGCCACAGCCCCAACCAGTCACGGGCGGCAATAATGCGGTGTACGTGATAGAGGACCACTATCGGGACGAAAACCTGCTTGCGACAGAAGTGTGAGACTTCTCTAAGTGTCACACAGGTGGCACCCTACTGACATTGTGCATAGTGTGATTGGCCGCGCTTCCCTGCCACTGATGACTTTGAAAAGGCGCTGCCCCACCTCCACCACCCTTGGGCAGCTTCGGCGCAGGCCAGGTGCGGGATGTGATGTTACCGTGCCCATCGTCGCCACGTGACCATGACGTCACGAGCCGTCGTCCCCACGTGACTGACACTACGCGCCGTCATCGTCACGTGACTGTCCACGTACCGTCTCCAATCATCAATATGGGGCGGCATCTATTCAAAAGTGCCACATGTGCTGTCGTCAACACTGCCTGTGACGTTGCAAGTGACGTTTTGTGACATCAGTGCGTGCGCATCCTTTCCCTGTGCAGCTAGAGGAAGAAAAAAAGGTGGCGACAGAGAAAGAGGTCATCACGTGTGGGACTATAAAAAGATGCGTGACGGTCTATACCACCACCGCGACCTCACAACCAAAATAGTCATCCAGAGAGTTTTTTTTCTCATTTTTTCATTATTAATATAAATGCTTCCCAAGCGTGGAGAGTTGCTGTCTGCAGACTGAATGCGAGAGGACTTTTGGACGTGTGTGCGGAACACTTCTTGTGATCACGTGCCTACTACATGTGACTGTTACGGTTCACTAGAAATACCAGCTCACCACCTCATCGTCAGCTACAAAAAGGGCCTTCCCAGCATTGTCATCACTCATGGATCCAAAGAGCTTGTTCTATATTCCCCCGTCGCCTCTGGTGCGTTTGACACACACTGCGAAGCTACAGACTTTTTATTTCAAAATCTGTCGGGGCGCAATTGCAGCGGGCAGGGTGTGTGTGTGTGTCCACCGTCTGCTTTGCATGTTCCGGTAGAGTCCTAAGAAACCGTCTGGGTATTTTCGCCATTTTCTTGTTTCATGCATTTTCCTTTTTTGTCATGTTTACGGCTTGTTGATTAATTTTATTATTCCTTCTTTTCACACGTCTATGACTCAGCCAAGTCCTTAGAGCTTTTTAAGCACCTATCAGGAAAAAGGAGTGTTTATTTTGTTTTAATTTCTCATAACATTATTTGCGCAGTGCAACATCTCTGGATTGAGATAAACACACAGCTCAACCACATGTGCATCCTAGTTTTGATTGCCATTGTATCCCTATCAGAGGGAGACAATACTACAAATGTATAATTTGTGGCCTCTAATTAGATTCTTGATATACTTGCAAAGATTTCAATTCAGATACAAGTTTAAGTGCAGTCTCTCACAGAGTGTGCCTCCTAGCCCGTCCTGAGCATATGCCTATGGTTGTCTGTGCCTTTGGTCTCAATTGTCTGGTCATTTTCTTCTGCCCATGTCCTTTATATTATCATTTTTTGTTGCTGTTGCCTGTTGAGCATTGCACTTCCTTTTTCAACGTACTTGTGATCATATTCTTTCAGACCATGCTTCAATCCCTTAAATGTTTTGCTCTACTGTTCGTTTTTCTTTCCTAATTTATTATATTGCATTAGAGCAGTGGCGCTTAGAGGTGTTGGAGACACGGTGTCTACGAATAACTATTCTTGCCCCCTGAACAGTTACATGTGTCAGTATCAGTAAAGGCATTGCTGCAGCCTTTTGTAGCAGTTGCAAAAGTCTACCAGCTCTTAAACTTCTCTCGCTGCCTTCTATAGTTGATAGTCCTATAGTCCTTCTATAGTTGATACAGTCCCCGCGCTCTTCGACCGCTGCGACCTTTAAAAAGTAAAAAAAAAAACTCGTTATTGTAATTGTATTGTTTCCAGCAGCATGTGCATTCCGCGCCTGTTGCAGCAGTTCCATTTTTTTTCCCTTGATGTTCCAAGCCTCGTTTCTCAGTACCTCATCACAGCTTGTCCCTAGCTGTTCCCCTCCTGTTCCTGTCTGTTGTCCGGTTCACATTTTCCTGCAGTTTGTATCGATCACATGAGCTCTGTGACGGCGCAACAGCGGACTGACTTGTCCAAAGGTGTTGTCCTTTGTAGCATCCGTCCTGGCACCCCTGCCTTATTCTGCTTCTTTCATCTTGTACCGTTGCTGTCGACTTATTTTTTTTTCGCTTCCTTCAGTATTATTGGCATTACTGCAGCGTCAAATCAAAGCAACGAAGAAAAAATTGTGTGCGAATATTAATATAAAGATGCGATCGTGTCCACCCTGCAAGAGATAGCTGTCATCGTTTTCATATATGATATGTCGGAAAGGTCTTTAATCACATCGCGCCTCGAACCATCTTGCAGAATAGAAGCTTGCCCACGGATGCATGTATTCAGTCATATACGGTGGCTGAACTTAGGATTATTTCACTGTTATTGAGCAGCACCCTGCTGTCACGTAATAGCGTTAATGTGAAACTTGGAAAAGCGAGGAGGTTCATATACTACGCAACCCCAACACTATGTCGCCTACTTCATGGAAAAAAAAAAGAGTTAAGGGAGTGGTTTCTTCTAGATGATGTTCTGTTTTTCCTCCCCTTTGTGTCTTCCTTTTTATTTATTTTAAAATGAGACGTTTAAGTGCCGCTCGCGTAGCCTCCAAGTAGTGAGGTCTCGCACAGCCAAGGGCGACCGACCTGTACCACAAATAGTATTAATAATAACTGTTTAGTTGTTTGTGCTCACATCGTTTCTTTACGCAAGGTTTACTATCGTGGCCGCAGGGACGCTTTGTTCGGTTCGCATGTCGAGATCAATGAACCGAGCTTTCTTGCTGCAGTCGTTTAGTTGGCCCAGAAACATTTTGCGCTGACTGATGCGTAGCGAGTAGCTTCGAGTAGCCTGCGCACTTAAGTATGCGCGAACTTTTGAGCGCGCCAAACCGTGATATGCCAGACTGTACTAGCCACATAATATCGTTCCCGTAGCGCTTGGCGGGAAAGGGGTGTTTCTCTCTGCAGTTACTCCTTTCTCGGTGTTTTTTTTTTTTTACACGCGTCTTTCTTTTTTCTCACTGCTATCTGCATCAGGTGCTTTCTCGCGGTTGTTTTCTTTCCCTACTATGCTGGGGTTACCTCGAAAATTCGCTTCGTCGAACTTGCAGGTATCGATTAATTTATCTCTTGGGGTGTAAAAAATTAGTGCCGCTTTTTGCACGGTGTCCATTCTGACTCCCTTTGGTGCAGAGGTGTACGGCTAGGCCTGCGGTGAAGCTAGCGTCCAAAGGGCGAGCGCAAGTATTCCTTGCGTGGATGAAGCGAACGTGGTACGATGAGTCAAGTCTAATGGTTTTTTAGAAGAAAAAAAAAAGATGGCCGTTATGTCATTACCAGGGAGCCATAGTCGACCGTGTATATGTGTGTCGTGTCTATGTCGCAGACGATCGTTTCTCGCACGGGTGTGAGAGTGTTTTTCTTTTGTTCCAGATATTATGCATGTGTCTGTGGAATCGCATTCACGTCTTTCTCTCCTTTTTTTTTATTCTCGTTCGTGCGTAGTCGCGACGTCATTTCCTGTGTGAGCTCTGTTTATGGCCCCTCCCCTTGCCTCCTGTGCTATTTCACGCGGTTGTCTCTGTACAGCGTGCCCCAACATAATTTATGAATATCTGTAATATTTCATTTTTTAAGAATATGCGAAGAGTCCTGTACATATGTATATTTATGAAGTACCTTAGGTGTTACAAGATGCAAATGAAAAATACCCAATCTCCCCCTTCCCCTTTCGAACGCCTGCCATTACCTGGCTGTACATATGCCTTCGACAAAGAACGAAGCGATGAAAAGAAAGCGTGAAAAGAGAAAAACAACGCATTCAATAAATGCAGAGTCGTTATTTTTGCACTGGAAAAAAAAAACTTTGTCTCTTGTGTGTTCCTCGTTTTCGACCTGCGTGCTTGGCCTTCAAGTGGGCCGCACGGTGATACAAGTCTAACGCGCCGACTTGTAGCTAGCAACGCTACAAAAACGACGGGAATGCACGGCTTGCTGCTGGCGTACGTATTTCGGTCATTTCAGACACGGAAATGAGTGTCACAAATGCCTGAAACAGTGCTGCCTTCCTCGTTGGCTTTATTATGTTGATGGCTAGTGAGAAGTCAAGTACACGGACCAGCTCAGAAGAAAGCTTCATTGAAGTCCCAGATGCCATTTCGGTGCCTGGAAGCAACACGGCTCCATACTATGGTACATGTCAAGCCAAGCATTGTGAGCATCGGTACCACTGTTAACACTAAGAGTTGCTTCTCCGCCTGGCTTGGAACTCCGTATGTCGTTACTACGTACCCATAGCGGCAAGTCGTAGTAGCCAGTAATAAAAACCTTGGCACGAGCCACCATTACGCTTCGAGCTGCGCATGTGGCTACCATGGCAACAGGGCACCCATAGCAACATGTCGTCGTATCCAGTCATAAAACGACATTGCTAAGGCAACCCGGTTGCGAACTTCGCATGTGGTTACCATGACAACGCGTTACCCATAACGACAAGTCATAGCAGCCAGCAGTAAAGCACTATTGCAAACGCGACCCGGCTTCGAACCAGGCTTATGTTTAACATGACAACCAGGTATCATAATGACAGGTCATAGCAGCCAGCCATCAAACGACATTGCAAAGACAAGCCGGCTTCGAACTAAGTATATTGGTTACTATGGTAGCCAGGTATCCATTCTTGCCAGCCAGTCGTGAAACTTAATTGCCGAGGCCACCTGGCTCCCAAGTGTGCACATGGTTGTCAAGGCAACAATGCATCCATAGCGATGGTGAAAGGGCTACTCATGCAGACAGTTCGGAATCAATCCAAATTAAAACTAGTTTTCTAAGCATGAACATGACGCTGCGCAGTTTTCAAATTGGCTGCAAAATTGCACAATTCTATACGGCGCCCCGCTGAGCCAAAGTATAGTTGTGATGACGCCGAATTTTCGTTAGGCGGTCCAGTTTATCGATAAGCAAAGGCCACATTACATTCTAAAGGAAGCAAACACTAAAAGCGATTAGGGCTGAATTTTCGGCCACTTAGCTTGACCTAATGTGAACGTACTAGCCCTAATAAAAGGCAGATGACAATAAGCAGTAAGTTTACCTCGGGAACTATATCTAGATACGTGGGAATAGAGAAATCGTTTTGCTGGGCTTACACTGCATCGAATTTGATGAGGTTTGGTGCATTTAAAAGATAGTCCACCGACTGTGTCGGAAGTATTTTTATTTTTTTTTATTTAGACCGTCAGTTCTCTTTCACAGAAGTAGTTAGTAATCACAAAACCTTTAAGCTTCAAATTTACTACTACAACTCGAGTCGAAAACGACAGCACAATTCCGTACAGCACACTATACTGAGGCTTCAAAAGCGGACAAACACTTCATGGTTTTTAAATTTCGGGATGGCTGGCTCATTATTACTATTATTATCATTTTTTTGCATCAAGTTTCACGCAATAATTACTACAGGGAACTCTGACGCTAGTGTCTACGGTAGCTGAAAGGGGGGCGGTTGTACCGGCATGGGAATTATAGGAAGTATATAGATTTGCCTGAACTTCGTCCTTCTGGCTTCGAACGGCTTCGTAATTTTGTAAACCTGTCATTTTTAACAATGCACTGCCCCATAAATAATTAAGTAAACATTAATCAAATTGTACGATGGTAGGGTTCGAACACAGGACCTCTATAGCACAGAAGCCCGATATTGAAAGCATTACGCCACGAACATCGACAAGAGATGTGAAACGCCCTTGTTAATTTATCGCGGGCATGCCAATGCCTTGAGACGCTTGGCGTGTTTCGATTTGGCCACATCGACAAGCTCAATCGTTGCAATTAGTTGCGATTGTGCGTGTTTGCAGCGTCTTCTGTACTTCGAAGTGTATAGACTGCTCTGAAATTTACGACAATGAGGGTATATAAAGCGTAATAAACAAAGCCACAAGAACGTCCGAATCCACAAGCACGAAGATCAGGCAAATCCATGTGCTTCCCATCATTCCCATGGAGGGTCAACGACTGCAGCGCATACAGTTCCATCTAGTATATTGTAGGAAGCTATGATTTTTTGACTCGGTCAGCGGTGCGGTAACCGCTACGCTGTACTATAACCACTCACATTTCTCGCAGAAAAAAAAAAAAAAAAAAACGCCAGTCAAAGTTTAAATGCGTTCCGTGCGTAGCGCAGAATCGTTTCCTGGCTTCCTTCCTCGCAACGCACTGTCAACCGTAGCAGTGTCTGACCGTGGCAACTTCAACGCTCAACTTCTACTTCCTTCTCAGCTCCCTCGTCTTATCGCTGCGCAGTGCTCATTCCTTATGCCTGCAATGTTTGCGTGAGCAATGTTTGCGTGAGCGTTTAGAGCCAGGAAGCGTAGGCTATGCCACGTTCCGAGTCCAAGAGCTGCACCTTCTTCCATCCGCGGAAAGCCGAACTAAAAAGAAAAACGAAGCAAATTCAACCTATCAGGCAGCGAGCAAACTTCCACGCACGTATATATGGTTGCCCTTGAGCGCGCGCGCGATCTTCCCAAGCGTTTCCTTCATATATAGCCTGTCCGCACCGTTAACGCTCGCGGGTCGTCTGCTACCATCGTCTGCTTCGGTTGGCGTAGGCTCCCTGGACAACTTAGCACCACCGGCCAACCAACTACGCTAAAGAAAAATAAGGAAGAAAAGGCTCTGCGTGCAAAGAAAGGGAGCAATCGCATTTCACTGAGTGTGCGATCACGACAGAGATGGTGGTTCTTCTTTCTTATGTGTGTGTGTGTTTACGCGAAAGGAAATTCACGTTCTGCAGAAAAAAGAAGTGTATGTATAGACAAGCAACCGACGATACCTTCGAAACAGACGACGCGCCGGCGAGTCGTCTGCGAGTTGGTTCACCCGCGCGCGCATGCACCTCCGGGGGGCCGCAGATGACGCAAAATATTACTGGACCGCGCAGCCAGAAACACACTTCACGCATGCGCCACAATCGCGTTTCAATTTGCAGCCGACTTCGTGAGCGTGATCGAAGTCAAAATGGAAGCAAAATCAGTGGGGGAAGGCACATTTTGGCAGACGGCGCACGTTCGCAAAGCAGACGAAAAGGACGGAAGCGGCGTGAGTCATTTTCCCGTGTTTTGTACTGATGATTTCTGGTATATATGCCTTGAAGCGTATACCTCCTTTTCAACGACCATTATTCGTACTCCTGCTCAGGACTTGAAAAAAGAAAAAAAGGAAAGAAAGGTGATTGCGCTTCATGCTTCAGTTTCGAAGCAACATCACCGATATGTCGGTATTTCCCGTGTCAGGCGTACAGATTCTCGAAGTTCGGTAGCGCAGTCGCCTCGAGCCATTATGAAAACGCCTCTCGCTTCAGGAAGTTTTACTTCGCGCATTTGTTGTTCGTTTAACCGCAACTTTGACATCGGGTTTTGTACGCTCCGTCGCCAGCAGCTCCCCCAAGTGTGTGCGGGGCCGTAAGCGCCCTTTAATGGACGCCGCCATCTGTTCGACGCCTTCACGGTCGGGGCCGGCCATCCTCAGAATCAAGCGTGGACTTAGCGTTGCCTGGAGGTCGTCCGCACTTTTCGTCGCAACTTTTGGATAGTCAAACATCTGCCGTACGTCGTGTGGTAAGCGCGCGCACTTTTATTTACAGCGTTCAAACCATTCTTGAGATCGTGGCTTGCTGACTGTAAGACGAATGACTGAAGTGGACAGAGGCTGCATATAGAAAAAAAAATGAATTGCTCGTTTAAAGCGATATCTATTCTTCGACATCTGTTCGATATTTGTGCTATAGTCTTCAGGGCACGAATATGTGCGCTCGTTTTAAGTGTCTTATGGCGAATGCAAACTTAAAGGGGAATGTCTAGAAATGAACGGGTAATGAGTTAAGCCTCGCAAAGCATTCCATCAAAATCTGTTTTCATTTGCCTGGCGGAAAAGAAAGATTGGTTGTTGCTCGATAATATGTAGATCTAGTTTGGGGATTAGTGCACGCACAAGCATAAGAGCTTATAGCGCAAGCACATTTGATGAAAGCCTTCGCCATCGCTTTCATTTGCCTGCGCTATGCACTCGTATGCTTGCGCACTGATCTCCAGACTAGGCCTAATGAATTTTCTACTTGCGTTTTCCACTGCAATAGTGACGCGGCGACCTTATCTGCATCTCCTACAAGCTGTTTCGGGACTGCAACGCCGACGACAGTCATTCTATCCCATGGTCGCTGTTGGTGTGCATTTCACGAGATATCGTATAATTAACAAAATTGCCGGAGGTTCCCTTGTCAAACGTGCTATTTTCTCCTATTGCAGACCTAAGCCTTCTAAGTACCAGCCATGTTTAAATGACGCACGACAAAGCGGTGCGGTCCTGGTGGATGTATACGTGAAAATTCAGCAAATGATCGAATCCGGTTGCATCTGTTACTTTTATCCGCGGCGAACTTTATGAAGACCTTGATGCCGTTATAACTGCGTACGCAGGCGGGTATTGCACAGCGCTGTTAGACCCTGACCCGTGTTTGAACAAGAAACGTGCTTTGCATAAACAGAAGGGGGCGCACGTTTTCAGCGAACTTCGCAAAGTGTTGCCACGCGCTAGCGATTTTCGTTCGCTTGTACACAGTGCTTAGTTATTACATATTTCGCTGTCCCCTCCTTTCTCCCTTTACTGTTTTCCCTCGACCTTCTCTATAGCCCGGGGACCGCACGGTGATTTCCTTCTTTTTTTTTATTCGTCCGCTTATCCTTGCACGCTTACGAGCCTTCTGTTCATTGCACTTTTCTTTTTAAAAAGAAACCTTGCAACACGAAATTAGACGTCGTCTGCCACGCGCCGTCTGTCACGTTTTCTCTCGATCGTCTGCTCCGCTTGGCTTGGCCGCTTCGCGATTGGCCAAGACGCGGTGGCGCCGCCTGCGCGGGCGTCCTCCCCCTGCCGGTGGTTTTGATTACTTTTTTGCACGGGCCAACTGACGCATCCGCCATCTGGCGATCGGACCTTGTAACGCTTGCGTGCTTCCGCTGCATGACCACTTGGCGCGCTCCGAGGAAAGAAAAAAAAAAAAAGATGCACTTAAGACGCGCGAATGAACGAAACAAGGGCGTCCCCGCAGAACGCCAGCGAAAGGTGTTTTACTTCCATCGAACGAAGGGACCCGCACGAAGGTACCACTTCTCGCGCGTCGCGTTTCTCGCCTTTTTCTTAAAGAGCTGGCACGCGTACGTGCTCTGAACGCGTTTAGTACGGTGCACAGCGCCACCAGTGGGCTGCGGGACGTGCGATATTCTTGTGCACGTTGGACTTAATCTTCCGCGGAAGCTATTCTGGAAACTGTCGGATTCCGCTGTGGTGTCAAATTCGCCATGTTGTCGTTTCTGATTGGCTCCCAGGGTGGTCACGCCCTTCCTGATTGGTTCAAAACGCCAAGATGGCGGAATTCGACAGCGTGGCAGAATTCAGCGGTTTCCGGAATAATATTCCTGGCTAGGAAGCATTATTTTGCGGTAACGAAGCTCTAATTAGCACTATAGTTTGAATAGCGCGTCTCCAACTCAATTGGGTAATTTCATTACAGAACCACAAGCGAAAGAACTCCATAGGTCAACGTAATTTATTTCCCTCGATCCGCCAAGGCTATTGCATTATTTTAGCGTCGGGGACGGAATCGTATCATAGCTATAGCTCGCTGTGTAAGAGTGACGCCAAACACGCGATTTACGCGTGAAGACAATACGTTTTGCCAACTAGTTCCGGCAGTAGACAGTAAAGTTTGTTGGAATAAGCCGACAGCATCACTTCTTCCACGCTGTGGCAGCTGTGCATATATGTGAATCGTACTAAATGCAGGGCGAATTGCGAACCACCTGCAAACAAAGACAGGGCAAGCAAATAAATACTGAAACAAACGCACAGCGCTTGCCGTATCAGCTGAATGAATCCGTGACTAAGTCATCGACTCTTATCTATATTCAATGAATGCGGTGGCTTCGCTAGATTCGAGTTATTCACCTCCCTCCTTCCGATCGGCCTGGAAGGAAGCTGCAGCTGTGACGTCGTTGCACGCAACAACAACAGGGGAGCTGGTGTCGGAAGCCCGAGTCGTTCGTCCTTGCGAGCCTTCTGTGCCGAGTCCAGCTTTGATCTTTACGGTCTTATTGTTCACGAACTTCGGGCGGTGTCATTACGGATCAGTGGGGCGATGTCTGAAAGGACGTGTCGGTTTTGCACGGAGTCCAGAAGGCCTTTCTTTCCGTACGTGGCTCGGTCCGTCCTCGATTCCTCGGCTAAAAGCGCTTCATCGCCTGCCGGCTGTTGGCCATTAGACTCGCCAGAGCGGAGCTGACGCGTGCAGGCATTCTTTCTCAAGAGACCTTGACCTGCAGGTATTAGAGGTGGCCAAAAGTACTCAATACTGACGATCGTGCTCACTACAGTTGACCGTGGATTCGCTCTATTAGCCGACTGTTGCCCGGACTGCTCGATTGCACGTTTGTTCCCTTCTCCTCTACCCTCGGTGCAGAGTATCAGGATATAGAGCACAAGTCCAGGCCGACCTTTCTGCCTTTTCACCAATGATACATATATATATATATATATATATATATATATATATATATATATATATATATATAATGTGTGTGTGTGTGTGTGTGTGTGTGTGCGCGTGCGCGTGTGTGTATGTGTAGTCTGTCCGCCATCCGCTGCATAACTGGAGGCATGTTAAATCACCCGACAGAAATGTTTCGGCTGACACAACATATATACTTTACCATTCATGAAAAGGAAAGCTAGAGGCCATCTTAATGGTTCTTCAGTCATCTGAAGATACTCGGCTTCTGAGCCTGGCGTCGTAAGTTCGAAACTTCCTACCGCAACGTTTTTTTTTTCCTTTCGAATTAAGGCTTTTAGTACATTAATCTCTTTATAGCGATTACCGAGGCGCATTTAGAACCCAGGCGAGAGCGTGCCCTGATAACACAGGCTTCCGAGAGCGAGAGTGAGGGTGACGTGGCGTCGTGGTGATGCCCTCTCCCCTCACGCAACACCTGGCGCGCTATTGCGGCAGCATGTGTTCCCTCTCGCCCACGCTCCGCTCTGTCGAGGCGCGCTCGTGACGTGGTGTTGCAGCCAGTAGGAATTCAGGCGCCATTTTTGGCTTATCCAGAGGACAGACGCCGGCTTTTTCGCTCGGTGGGTCATGTGATGCTTTCGCATAAAAACACCTGACGTTCACTGTGACGTGGCCGTCACTGAGGTGTCGGCGCGAAATAACATGAGAAGTGTTACCTGCATATTGTCTCCTAATAATCAACGTTATTCCAGAAAATGAATTAAAAAGAGTTTTGATAAAAATTTGTAGCAGTGTAAAGGGACCTACAACCAGGATTTATGGTACCCATTATTACTGTTTATTAATTTAGTGCACCGGAAAGCTTATACCGGCCATTGGGTCCAATGCAGCAGTAGTAGCACGGTAAATGGCGTGGAACATTTTGGATCAGAAGTTATCGACCTGAAGTCGCGAATGGGTTCATGAATTCTTATGCTGGATACAGTGACAGTCACTCAGGTGACAATCACGTTGACAGTCAATTTAGCTTGCGCTAAAGAGGACGAAGGAGAAAGCCTGCTCGCTCACGAAACATTCATTACATTACTTGACATTCTCATTCGAACGCGTTGTTACTTCGTATTACTTGGTTTCTCCCACCAAAGGTCGTGGACTCGAGCGCCTTAATTAACCCTGCCTTAATTAAAACCAAAGGTCGTGGGTTCGAGTCTTACAAGTGGTCGTGAATGACACCATCAATTTTGGAGCCACTGAATTGTGGTGCCATTGAATTTTGGTGCCATAATGCCGGACGGTCAATTTTTCGAAAACCTACCAAACAGCGGACTTTTCGACCCACGAGACACTTAATGCTTTCGCCTTAATAATCCCTTGACGGCGCTAGACAGGACCAGGACGAAATACGCTTGGACAATGGCACGTGTTGTTGAACGTGTCTTTTTTTTTTAATTTTGTCCCCCGTCATCTGTACCGCCGTCGAGTGATTTCCCCGTGTGTGAGCAACTAAAGCTCAATTCAAGATGCAGTGAGAGGTGAGCGTGATGCAAGTTCTTGTGGAACACAATGACGCGTGCGGTCCTATGTGGCCGCAAAAATATCTCGTTGATCAAGTTGAGGTCCATGTGATTGCTCGCGTTTCCTCAACTGTCGAATCATTTCTACTATTTCTACTTCTGCAACGGAGCAATATAATAGCCGAGTGCTTTCGTGGTTTCCGGTCCAACGGCGTTGGTCACACACGAGTCGAATCACGTTCTTGTTAGCCAAGCTGTAAGCCAAAATTGCTTTCGAACGCGAAACGAAGTTTTCATTACGATGAACTATATACTGCTGCTATCAAGAAAAAGAAATGGGCATGGGCAGGACATGCAATGAGGAGGGAAGATAACCGATGGTCATTAAGGGTTACGAACTGGATTCCAAGGGAAGGGAAGCGTAGCAGGGGACGGCAGAAAGTTAGGTGGGCGGATGAGATTAAGAAGTTTGCAGGGACAACATGGCCCCAATTAGTACATGACCGGGGTATTTGGAGTATTTGGGGTATTTGTATTTGGGCATAACGAGGCCGATGGTGATGATGATGATGATGATGATATACTGCTGCACGTGGTGCGCAGTTCAGCGTGTTGCCGTTTGGAAGAATATGTCGTCTCTTGAAATCCCGAGCGCGCGGGAGCGCAGAATTTTAGCTGGAACGCGCTGTCATGCAGAGCTACGAACTTCGTACGAACTAGCGTCCGAAACAACCGTAGTATGTGTGCTGCAGAAGCAGTGCAATTTTTTTGCACCGTCACGCAGTGAGGCACGCCACGGGCCTGTAGTTCCACTCGTTGCCGCGTAGGTGGCGCTGCTTGTAAGCGTACACGTTCCTTGGATCGTAATACGCGTTTGATAAAGCGAAACACGCCTGTAGAAAAATTCAATTTTAGACGATACGTGCGGTGCACTTAATAACGTGCGACTTACGTACTGTAATCTGCGGTGGCGTGGTAACAATCCAGCCTTATGTAACCAGTCTCATCGCAATGCGTCGCGACATGCCGTTTTTTGCCGACTTTGCGCGCCAAATTAAAATTAATGTTCTTACTTGTACCGCGAACAGCATGTCGAGTTCTTTAACTAGAAATCATGGTCGTTTGATTTACACCAAAATCTCACGACGCGTTCCGAGTGGTTGTCGGTCCCATTAAACTGATGTAGCGTTGCTCTTCGGTTTGCACTTAAATCACGCATTCGACGCAGGCGCATCGTCTGCTTCCCGCAGAACAGACGGCGTTCCCAGCACAAGGAAACGAAAAAAGTAACCGGATTGCGCAATCTTCTCGCGGAAATGCGCATCGCGACAGACAAAAGCAGAACAACACAAGAGACGGAAAAAGAAAGAAAGAAAGACAGAAAGAAAGAAAGAGACAAAAATGTCGGCTTAGGGCGCGAAACTGGCGACTGCTGCTGCTGCGCCGGGAGACGCAACGAGAGTCATCAGTGTCGCGGCCCTTGTCGCGTCGCCTGATCCAATCCGAGTCAATCCGAGGCCGGTGTCGGTGAGCCATGCGACCCGCTAACGAAGACGAACCCCTTGCGTGAACGAGGCGATTCCGGTTGTTGCGGTGGCGGCTTCAGCGGCTTTCTCCCGCGTCACAAACCCCGCAATCCTCAACTACGTGCTACAGCGCTGTCAAGAAAGAAGTGAAAGACGCGGTAAGCGCCGAGCTTTAAGAGGGCGTCTCTGCGCAGCCCTTGACACCAGCGAATAAGGTCCCCAGATGAAGAAGGATCGCTGCCCGGCTCCTTGCGCGAACATGACGTTTCGGCTCCCTTGCGTTCCTACACACGATCCTCGATCTCTGAAGTTGTGTGCATTGCAACGGCAGTGGCGGCTGAGCTGTAAAAGAACAAAAGGGGTGATTTTCCCGTAGAATTTAACATGCGCGATCGACGAGACCGCGAAAGAAAGCGACAAATACGCTCACTTGCAACTCTTACTTTTATGTCAAGGAAATCACGAATAATTAGGGGGACTTCCGAAGGGATACACGGCAAAATATGCGCAAAATACGCGCATAAAGGCCACAGGATACGTTTCAGTATGCGCAAACACAGGCGATAAGTTAGCGAAAACAAGTCTGGTGTTCAAGAAAGTTACTTCTGAAAAAAATTGCCAGATGGGTAGCACCCTCGGTGCGTTTCGGGAAATTAAACGCTTCATTTATTTCAGTGTTGATTTTTTTTTTTTTCGTGGGCGAAAGGAAAATCGACGTGTTACACGCACACTCGACAACAACTCGTCGATCGTGCGTGCCAAGTTCTACAGTTAAACGAATCCGTACATACCTCGCTCACCTCTCCGTTCTACAACGAAAGGAGCACTTGCTCGAAAGCTCCTATCGCAGGAGGCCAACTGCTTGCTCAGTGTTTTAACTTCATTTTCCGGGCGTTCTACCTAGAAATCTCCAATGCAACATGTTCATTCGTACGATAGAGTATACATTCATTCAGAATGATTTATCAGTTTGGATTTAATTGGTAATTGGAGATTTTAGCAGCTATTTTGTAGCCTGATTCTGCACAAACAATCGTGAAACGATGAAAGGTTGGCAACACGAGACGATGTGAAGAGTATTCCGAGAAAAGAAGTTGTGGTTGGCGCAGCATAGCCTTAGTCGACCTTTCGCCACTAAACTCAAATTAACTAAATAAGAAAGAAGCAGTTTTCACAAACGCCCGTATATAGCTATCAATGTAAGCGAACAAGAAAAACAAGGCAACGAGACGTTCTACAAGTTGCACACAAGTCAATAAAGCACCAGCATATAAGAACTACCAAGAGTCGACAACCTTGATTACGGCTGAATGAGACTGAGCTTAATCGCTTCCACAACGGAGTGTGACGAACACTAGGAACTGGAGCCAAGTTTGGAAAGAACACTTACTCCCGAATAGGGAGCTATACCAACACTCTCTGCTACAGGGACTATGGGCTCAATTCCCTGTCGCTTTGATGCCCACCGGTTTCCGTCGCTGAAATCACAGAATGCCATTGCCAGAATAAAAGAAAGAAAGAAATATATTCGCAATGGCCCCGCGAGAACTCGAACACCGGACCCGCTAATCGTCATTCGAAGATTCTATACATCTCAGCCACTCTGCCGATGCTCCTTGCGAAGAGCATAGCGCTTGGCTTCTTGACCGCGCGTCAAAATGATTGACCGAAGTTGCACTCTGGCAGCTGATCCATTGGCCAGGACCGAGGCGAGAGAATCGTGACGAAGCCGACGCCAAAAAGAGTGAAACGCAGCATAGAATGGAGGAGGAAGAAAGGGTATACCACTGACTAAAGTATTCACCTAGAAAGGAGATCGCCTCACACTCACCTGCGAACGTTTGCTCCAACCGATATTAGACGAAACAGGACAATACGTACTGGGCATGATATCGCGCCAGCTATGTCGCTTCGCTGCTTCGCATTATGGACGCAGCGGCAACTCTATCACAGCGACATATGTGTATACCTGTCACTGGCGGTCACCGACTTCATGAAATTGCCAATTTTGCGGAGTGGGTGCGATTATCTATCTCAGTTACAGCAGAATCTTCACAAAGAGGAAAGAAGAGAGAGAGAGAGAGAACAAAGAAAGTCTCATACCGAAGACATTGCAGCACACCAAAGAAGGGAGTCAAAATTGTAACACAGTCCTTTATTACGGCCTCCATTATCTTGGGCTCTCATACTAATGATCTAACTAATTGAACGTACATCCTGGTTATTATTAATATTGTTGTGATCATCATCACTACCATTACGAAACTTATTTCAAGTGTCGAATAAACCAAAGAAGCCAGCCGTCGCACAGCATGCATTAATCGCGCTGACGGCAAGAAGCAATTCTTCAGTTTCTTTTTTTAAAGATGTTTATTTTATTTTTTTCCACAGATTATTATACACAAGTAACAAAGACTTGTCGGACCTGTAGCCGAAGGCTAGCTTAAGGTCCGATAAAAAAATATAAAGGAAATCCTAGCACAGCAGGAATAAAGAAACAAGAGCTACAGTAATTTATATACAAAGTTGTTGATTGTCAATTCACAAGTCAACTAAAAGTGAGTGAATACATCAGAGTACCAAAGAACAGTGTAAGGGGCACAGTTCAAATACAGGAGGATACATATCTCAATGTAAGGATGTGTACTATGATGTCAATTTCTTTTACGTATCCCACAAAAAATGCGAAACAATATCGATTAGTACTGAACTGGTTCATAAAGCATACAATTTTTGAAATTCAATACGTACGTAATGAGCAAAACGAGAGCAATATAACATTTCAATGCATAACAAAACACAATCGCGTCATACTAACTACATAGAATAAGCAGAAAATAGTCTAAAAAATAAAGTTCTTCTTGCTTTGTGCAGTTCTATAAAGAAATTCATGATTTACTGTGGCTTTAACAAAGAAAGAAAATATTGTTTCAGGGCACTAGGGAAGTCCGAGGAATTAATGACGGTCGAGATTGCGGTTACGGCAAACTACCGCACCCGAGGTTGCTTATGTCGTCCTTCTTAAGACGCCTTTGTGTTCTTACGCTCGAGACGTATTTCGAACCCTGAGAAACAACTTTGAGCTGTTATTTGTTTCATTAGCAAAACGTTAAAACTCGTATTGGCGCCCCCCCCCCCCCCCCAAAAAAAAAAAAGAAGAGAGAAAAGGAAGAATGCCATTAAGGGCAATTTTTTTTCCTCTTTATTATAATGTTTTTTTTTTCGACACAGTGAATAACGCAACGTTTTCGTGGTATGTAGCCATTCGCTGCACCGATTTTGAGAGCTGGGACATAGCGAGGTGTTATAGCAGCACGGACAGAAATTAGAGGCAGTTTATCATTGTTATCGCTGTATCTTTGGCCTCGGAGGTTCGTATTCGCCGGCGGTGCGTCTGATGACGGGTGAGGAAAGGGAACTGGGCTCAGGAACTCTTGAATGACCAACACGTAAGGTACAAATAACACTGAGCGTTCTTCTTAGTGGCCCTTGTCCATTTTCGCGCTAAAATTTCAGGATGAAAACTCCATCAAACCGGTGTAATCCCTCCACATATATACTTGTTTAAATGATCGCATCAAATAATTATTTCGACAAGGTTTACAACAATGGGATGAATGGTAGGAAGGAACTCGTTTATCAACTCGATACCACTAGTACGAAGAGTGGTGTTTCGTGTGCGAATAACGTAATTTTCAAGACTGAGTCCATTCACTTCGGTATCATGGTGGTCATCATGATGTTGCGCTGCAAAGCTTCAGGTCGAGGATTCGATCCCGGACGCGGTGGCCGTATTTCGATAGGGACCGAAATTTCAAATCGCTGATCTGTTTAGATTTACGTGCACGTTAAAGAACCCCAGCTGGTTAAAATTGATCCGGATTCATCCACTATAGCGTCCCTCATTATCCGACCGTGGTACCGGCATGTAAAAATCTAGATTTTCTTTTTTAAATGTAGTCGAATACGAATCGAATAGTGCCAGATGCTTATCGAATCTAATTACGAATACATTTAGAATAGTTTTCGAATGGCGAGCAGCCGTTTCCACAATTAATACAAAACGATCTTCACATCCTAGTATATTGACAGCGTTATAAAGTTTCTGTCATTGGATATTACGTTATAAGGCCTCACTTATTAAAAGCACGAATTGAGCAAATAAGCAGTTTATTCGCAAATACTGATGACTCATTGGTAAATGGGAATGCTGATGGTTTAGCCACGCCAGTTTTCGTGTTCTGTGTCTGTTGTAGCCACCGCGGGATTAAATTTGTAGCATTTCTGCTCCAATTTTATGTTTGGTCGCGCACAGTTCACGATTTGAAATATTTGGAAACAATTCGTGAACCTTTCGTATTTACGAATAGTGGCAATTCTATTCGAAGGCTGAATGGAATAGGGCAATATTCGAATTTTTTTTATTAGAGGGTTTCACATAATCTCACACCCCTATAGCGTTTTGCATTGCGTGTCCGCTTATAGCGTCCCTGGGCCTCCTCACACGTGCAACCGGTGCGCGCTCTCTCCCTCTTTCTATTCCCCCTTTCCCTTACCCCAGTGTAGGGTAGCAAACCGGACGCTTGTCTGATTGACCTCCATGCCTTTCCTCTCCTTGCTTTCTCTCTCTCTCTCTTTCTCTCGCTGTCCCCCATTTGCAGTTTTCGCAATTTCTGCTGGCTCTGGCGGTGACAGTCTTCAATCTATCGTCCGAGGTTCAAAGTGACGTTATACAAACGTTCTTTTGTATAATATACGTCGTACACATTGCCGCAGGTGTGGTAACTAATTTGGAAACATAGAACTCTTGAGCACATAGAATACGTAAGCTGCCCTAAGTTTCAACAGCAATACTGTGCTTTGAGGTCTGAGACAAATTGCCTCGATGATCTCCCTTTTAGTGTAGAAAAGTTGCTTCGGCCATGGAGTAATGCGCCACTACAGCTGGTCTAAAGAGCTTGCATTGCGCACTTTAATAAAAGTGATATTGTATGTGTTTTAGCGCATATGTATTCGTGTGTTATTAAAATTTATTTGTTGGTGTTGCATTGACATGACTCTAATCGCGATATCTCCAAAACATGCCGTTCTGTGGCTGTCCTTATTTTTTGTTTTATTGACTGACCGTTAGGCGTGTTTGCAAAAAGTGTTTTATAGCCGGAAAGGTTTTTCATATCACCTCTTTTTATCACGCTTAGGTGATTGAACAATTTATTGTTTGGAGAGAAGCCGGCCATACTATAGTTTCCAGCTTTCGCACACACATTGCCACATGTTTATTGTCGATTTCACATTACCGATTTCATCCAAATAAATGAATACCTAAATCCAAGCGCGCCTTTGAATTCCAACCAGAACAATGATGGCTGGCCCGGCAACAACAACCCTGATGACGTCATTGCAATGACGTCACAATGAAGCTTTTTTTCATGGAGCTCATTAAAAGCGAACTGTAGTCGCTTTTACCATGCGAGTTTTGCCGGTTTCTTTCTTTTGTTTGTTTTTATTTTGTCTTATATCGATACTTGGGTGTCACGCATATATATGAAGTTGAGCCTCAGGCATATAACGTTTGTTTTCTTTGAAGAACTTAAGCAAACCAAAGCAAGTAGCCATACGGGCTACTTTAACTGCTATGTAACATTCCAGTATATTTAGGTACTCTTATTACTTTGCCAGCAAGGTGCATATCAGCACACTGACGATATAGGTAGTCATGATAACTTTTTTCGCGTCAGTGGAATTTTATACGTTTTTTCCGTGAAGTAAACTATAACAGCGTGATTAGATGCCACTCATGCTTGTCACAGGTTTGCGTTGGGTCCACATTACGCATGATATTTACTACACATATCTTCCTGTTACGCTCTTACTTTATAGCTTTGTTCTTAATTGGGATGTCATCATATCTCATTCTATTATTTCTGTTTCTGAACCAACGTCCGTGTGTTTTCATCATGTTGCTCTTGCTGTACTTTTCTCTTGTGCTATACCCTGCTTTTAGCTATATAGAGTTTGAGATAGTGGGTACTTCATTTACCACAATGCCCATTTAGTGCAGTTAAGAACGAAATTATTTCCCGTTCGTCATCGCAAGGGTGTGCTAGTATGTACTTATGCACTATCTCCTCCCTCCTCCTTTTCTTCTTTTCTCTTAAATTACATATATGATAAGGATATGTTAACATAGCGGTACCTTTCCTGCAAAATATTCTTAGAAGAATATATCTTAACGGGCGCGTCTACTCGACTTGCAGACACGTCAGACTCTTTAAGCGTTTAATTACTTTGGAATCTAGGCCGTATATTAAGGGTGGTATCACGCGGCTTCTAATGAAACGCTCATTTTCTAAAGTGGTCTGTCGTAGCCCCGCTATATATACGTAAGTATATAAAGGTACTTGTTACAGGGCCACAACTGCCGCGAACATAGTCTAACAGAACTTCACTATCTCTCTCTCTTTTTCTGATTTAGTTAAGAGCCAACAACAATAAAATTAACACCGCTTGTTCTTCGGTCCGTGGGAAGCAAGACTCGGCAACCTCCTCGCGGGAAAGAATCACGCTCGCCGAAGCACACGTCGCGGGGACACATTTCTTGCTGTCGTCTGCTACTGCAACCGGCCGCTGCGTCGTCTGCACCGCGGGGCCCCAAGCGGTGCCTTATCGCCATGGGAAGCGGATTCGGCTTCGTCTGCGCGTGTGCTCATAGGGCTCGAGCGCGCCGTCGTCTGCTGCGACTGCCCCCTTGCAGACGATTAGAGAAGAGCAGCGCTAAACGCATTTCGGCCGAGACAGGTCAACCGCAAATTGCAACGCTGGCCGCATCTTCGCGCACCCTTTGAGTAACCAAACAGGCTCTGCGAAAAGCCTTAATTGTGCACCTTAGGTGGACAGAGAAGTCGGCGCGCGAGCACTCCGTGAGAACGCGGGGTGCTAGGCACCCTGGTTCAGCGCGTTTAAGAAGTAAGCTGCCTTCTTCGCCGCGAAGGATAACGAGAGAATAGGAAAAAATAAAATAAAGGGCTTAGCTCGAAATTGCGCCCCCCACTCTAATCTCTCTACCCCTCTCTCTCCAATGTACACACTGTTCAGTCTTGTTGAGTCTTCCGTCGCTATATTTCTCTTTTTCGACTCCTTTCTGCGAGGCTGCAGCGTAATAACCTGCCTCCCTCGGCAATTAATTGCGCCCCCAGCTTCCTCGAGCGCGGGCTCAAAGTGAAATTCTCGCACAATCGCGGCCGGCGCGAGAGAATGAGGAAGACTGACGATCTGACGCTGATGAGGTGCCCAGCGTTGGATGAGATAAAAGAGGGGTTCCGCGAGCACCTTACAGGCACCTCCATTGTCTGTGCACGTGTCGCTATGCCAGCGTTCCCGTGGTTTCTATATTCGTGAAGACGGGGATGCTCAAAGGCGTACTATACTTTTGTTTACACGGAGTCGCATTCTATATTTGTATTGTCTGCGACACTGTGTACTTGGTGCGGGCTTGCGTTCTTTGAGTCGTACTTGGGAAACGCTAATTGGCAACAGCACGACAGTGCGGGCTGCACCGTTCTTTTTTAACAGCGGAAATCACTAACAGTCGTTTCTGGATTCAAGCACGTCGTTGTGCTGAATTCCGAAAGCGTGTGTTTCTGATATGCGATCCTGAGCACTTGTTGAGCATATGCAAAAGCGCAAGTTAAGAGCACTCACATTCAAAGGAACAGAACTTATTCGTCTTCGTCTCCTCTGTCGTTCGGCAAGATTCGAAATACGTTCAACATATGGCTGAGAAGAATCTTCAAGGCGCTTTAGGTGGCCGTTCTGGCGACTTCTAAAGTGGCAACAGTAAACTTATATGTGAGGCACTAAGCTGTTAAGCCAAACCCCTCCATGAAGCCGTTGTGAACACCAACATCTTTCAAGAAAAAAGACAATTCTTGCAGAACTCAACTGCATTATTGCCTGTGTTATTGGAGAGCATTCGCTCTGAATGCCCCTCTCTCTCTCTCTCTCTCACACACACACACACACACGCACGCGCACACACACGCACACGCACACCTGTTTGCCCGAGACAGCTATCAAGGGACGGTGTGTATACCGAAAACAAACCTATCCCACGCACTGCGGGAAGCGGTCTACGCGAAGCTTTCATTGGGGTACGCGAAGTTGCTGTTCTTGTTTAGCGATCACTTGCAAGTGTGCACACGACCTCGTTGTACGTAGTTTAACCGGGTAGAAGCGCCTCGTAGGGACGCACACTTGTGCAGGGCATCCACACAGTGTGGATGCCCCGCACGACGACCACGAAGCGAAAACGACGGACAGGCGACAACTGCGTGACGACGATGGGAGGAGGACACTGAGATAACGACGACGGAACGATTACGGCGGCACGACGAAAACCACGTGACGACGACGGCCTGACGGCATGGCGTTGCTCCGAGTGTCGCCAACGGCCACGCTTTGTGCTGAGCGTCCCACTGTAGCACGCAACGAAGCTTTATTGAAGCGCTTAATTGAGTGCTACAAGAGAGTTGCAACGCGTTTCGCCGCGTAGCGGTCTTGTGCCCGCCCAAGAAATCTGCGATGGGCAGGAACTCCTGCCACGTGACCCACGTGATCGATCAACGCTTCCGTGGCTTACACTGTCTCCGGGATCGGTGAAGAGAGAGAGAAATAGAAGACAGGGAAGGCAGGGAGGTTAACCAGACGCACGTCCGGTTTGCTACCCTGCACTGGAGGACCGTGGTATGGAGATGTAGAGAGAAAGAGAGGATAGAGAGAGAGAGTACAGTTTCGCGCACGAGGGGTGAAGCTTTCTATTATACCGGTGTCACACGTGCACTTCTGATCGCGATCGGGGCTGATCCGGAGCGGATTTCTCGATCGCGATTAACAATGGTCGCTGCTACACGGTCCAACACCCGCCTTGGTTGCTCAGTGGCTATGGTGTTGGGCTGCTGAGCACGAGGTCGCGGGATCGAATGCCGGCCACGGCGGCCGTGTGCTTATATTTAGGTGCACGTTAAAGAACCCCAGGTGGTCAAAATTTCCGGAGTCCTCCACTACGGCGTGCCTCATAATCAGAAAGTGGTTTTGGCACGTAAAACCCCATAATTAAATTATTAATTATTACACGGTCCAACGATACCGATCGAGTTATTGTCGTCTGCTCATCATCGGCAACTCTCAGAGCTGCATAATGCATTGGCTACAAATTCAGATGTGTAAAATATGGTTGCATTTAGACAGTATTTCAATTTTACAGCTTACTAATGCCGATGAAATGGTTTCTAAACGTCTTTTCTTTTCTTTTTGATTGAGCTGTCTTCACTTTTTGTTTTAGCGTTTTCAGAATACCGCGCTAGAGGGCGCAGGCGTCAGCCTACTTTCGCGCTCAAGGGGCCTGATAGCGATTCTCGGATCGCGATCGTCGGATCCGGATCACGCACGATCGCGATCGCAAATGACCGTGTAGCAACACTCGATTTAGATCAAGCTCAATCCGGATCGGCCCCGATCGTGATCAGAAGTGTACGTGCGACACCCGTAATACTGCGTTCGGGACCGGCCCACCTTACTTGGCAACAAACAGATCAAGCATACGCGCCGAACCTCGTAAAGGACGGCGCACAAAGCTCAGCTGTAATAAAGGACATGTGAGCCCGACGGTATTTGTGTCAGCGGAAATGTCTGGGTAACGTTTGTTGTTTCACTGCGTATATATAATCCGAAGTGAACAGAGCCGGTAACTTGCGCATCTGTCAACGTAGTGCAGAGTGGGCTACATATAAGCCGATTCATTCTATGCGTGCCGTGCTGCTAGCATAAGATTGTGTACCTGCGCGCTAAAGGAATTCTAAAATAGTCAGCCCGGTAAGGCTGACACTTGGTGCTGAAAACTTGCTAATTTATTTTGTTTTCTGAAATTTCATTTGTTGTTTGATATAGAAGTACAAAACAGGCAATAAATAAAAAAAAGAAGTGCTGTGTGCGAGCTATTAGACAAGACGACGACAAAACAGCTATACATCAGCAGCATCTGGCCGAGTTCGCCGACAGAAAGCTAAAAAAAAAAAAAAATCAGCGACTCTGATTAACCCAGCGGGACCCACACTTTTTGTCTAGACGCAGTTCACCGGCGAGGTATCTTCCGAGCCTTCTGAACGGACCCGTGTGGCTGTGACCGTAGACACCGAGCCACTCCACGAACGTCTTACTTATGCGCTTGCGGTCATTGTCAAGGCTATGGCGTAGTGCTCGATTCAATACAGGACCTCGTTATGCGTGAGGCATGGAAGCTTGAACGTGCGTGTGCGCAGCGAGACGAGAAAGCTCAGGCGACTCCATTGTCGCGGCGCTTGAGACGCGGAGGGTGAGCTGTAGGGGTGTGCAGGCGTTCCCCCCCCCCTCCCCCCGCGCATGATGTGGAACGACTCAAGCAGAGATCCTGCCCGTGGGCCCGCAAGGTGCAGGCGGTGGCTACGGCGGGGGCAAGGGGCCTGCTCTTGACCGCCGCCCACGAGGAGCCAAAAATAACATCAGGAAAATAGACAAAAAAAAAAATAACGGGAGGATGTGGGATGACGGGAGGAGTGGCCCCGCTGACCATATAGCTGCCGCGACGGAGCGTGGATTTTCGCCGCCTCACGTCTCCTTGTTGCGTTCCGTCGTCATTCACTGCTCTCTTGTTCTTGATCACTGCGGAGGACGAGGACGTCATAACAGCGCACACAGTAGGTGCGCCCGCGCGGGCAGCAGACGACGACAGCAGACGCCGAAAGCAGACGAAGGAGGACTCGACCGAGTGCGTCCGGCGTGTCCGCGGCTTTTGTCTGTCCGCTTCCTGGCAACAATTGAGGATCTCAAGGCGCGCGCATGCGCACGAACAACACGCGTGTCTCTCCTCCCCTCTGCCCACCTTCCTTAGCGCGCGGCAATGCTTGCAGTTTCAACAATTCTAAAAAGCGTCCAGTGGTGTGTGGCACGCACGCGCCTGCCCGCCTTGGCGGCGAATGCAGCAGAAGTTCTTTATCCGTCAGCGCGTCGTCTGCTTTCTCCGTCGATCTGCATGGTTGCTCTCCCGATCGTCTGCTTTCTGTCGTCTGCATTTTTCTTTCAGCTTCGCAATCTCGTTTTCTTTTACCTTTACAACGCCGGCACCACGAGCCTTGCGAAAACATGGCTTCTCCTATGAATCAACCTCCTCTCCCACCTCCGTTTGCGTTCACACTCTTTCAATATGGCCGCCCAGTGGTCAGTTACGCACTGCAGGGAAGGAAAGTTATTTCATTCCTCCATTATTTGAAGGACCGCAGTTTTACGAGCGCGCTGCAGGTTCGTAATAAAGCGTCGGTCCGTGCGCTGTTTTCTCGTCACTGTAAACACTGCTGAGATCCTCGCTTATCTCCAGGCATAGCTACCACCTGCACCGGGTTTTGCTCGCAATTTCATTTCGGGAGTGACTCGTGACGAATATGCGTGGGGGAAGCAATCGTTTACCCGTGTGTAGCCTTGAAACGCCTGTCGGCCGTTACAACATTCCTGCGCACCCCGTCCTGCCTGTCCGTTCGCGTATATGCGCTGCCAGAGAGGACGAGATTCCGCGCGATTCTTCAGTCGAGACGGCGTATGAGGACGACATTAAGGGGGGGGGGGGGGAGAACTTAGAGGTCCACAGGGCGATTCGCAGAACGACGCGAGGTATGTTAGCTCCGGCGTTTTTGAATGAAAGGGCCGCCGCACTGGACCGGACTGCTTCGAACGCGTACGGTCCAGAACGACGTCGAGCAGGTGCGCGCGCTCTCATCCGTGATATTGCATGTGTGCGCGCGTGTGTTTGCCGTAGTCGAGCCGTACAAAGACAAATATGTGACAGCGTACGATGTACGAACGGAGCGGTACTGTTGCCGTAATAAGGCTCCTTCCTGCCCTGACGAATGAATGACCTGAGCTCTTCGTGAATCGGCTACTGTACCACAGGCGCCCAGAAGCGAAAGAAAACGTTGTTGCATATGGCAGGGCCTCTAAATGATCCAACTCGCCGCGCAAGAAGGAAATGCGCATACAAGCTAGTTTTTGTTTTGTGCTGAAACGTAGGCGTGATAGATAGATAGATAGATAGATAGATAGATAGATAGATAGATAGAAAGATAGATAGATAGATAGATAGATAGATAGATAGATAGATAGATAGATAGATAGATAGATAGATAGATAGATAGATAGATAGATAGATAGATAGATAGATAGATAGATAGATAGATAGATAGATAGATAGATAGATAGATAGATAGATAGATAGATAGATAGATAGATAGATAGATAGATAGATAGATAGATAGATAGATAGATAGATAGATAGATAGATAGATAGATAGATAGATAGATAGATAGATAGATAGATAGATAGATAGAGAGGATGAATGAATGAATGGATGGATGGATGGATGGAAGGATGGATGGATGGAAGGATGGATGGATTTTATTAGAGGTTGGTCTAGCTAAACGACGTTAGTAGTCATAATCCCTTGGAAATAGGAAAGGAAAAGAAGAGGCCGTGGACATCGTAACTGCCTCAGTCTTCAGACAAAATAGCAGGATTAATATATATAGAAGGCACAGGAACATTGCAATGAATGTCTTCAAGGATGGTGACGACTACTTAATTTTACCTGGCCATGAGGAATAATAAAGAAATAATAATCTTAATATAAGAGATAAGTAACATATTATATAAGTGCTATAGCTAGATTCTTTTTTACCTGTTTTATATCGGTATTAGCTAGGATGTTTTGTTGTGTTCACTAATACTACAATAGAAATATTTCTTGACGTGAGCTGCATGGTGACCTGGTAATACATGCACGCTGGAGAAATGCACTGAGTTGCTGCACTAACATTTGCGGCTGATGCGGATACGTGACAGGGCTAGAACTCTAATTCACCTAAACATTATCCGCGTAACCTTACCTTCAAATGCACGTTATGCTTCCTCGTCAGACACTTAGGCTCATGCTGAACATAACATGCATACCATGTTGCGCCTTACAGAAGGCGAAGTGATTTTTTTGTTTTCTATTCGAATTAATGTCAGCAAGCATTCTGAATGCAGCTGCATGTGCAAGCAGCATGCGTATGCATTAAACTCATCACCCCGCAAGCATGCCATCGTGCGTGTCAACCCTCCCCTTCCCTATGGTACATCTTGCATGTCATGGCGATTCCAACGCACGCGACCGAAATGCCCGGAAGCCAAATTAGAGCGTCACAAACGACGATGATTCTGGCGAGGCTATATTGCACGGCCTCATAGCTCTTCTTTTCCCTAGGCACGTGCTCGATTCTCGCCAGATCTCCAATAACGACGCCTCTCTGTCGGCGAATGTGATTAGTGGCTCTCCAAACGGACTGGCGTAAAAATGCTGTTCTAGAGATGGCGCCTGGGGACAAGGTGGGAGATGGGGGGAGGGGGGGGCGCAAGAAGTTTCAAGAAGGGCATGATGAAGGCGAGACGGGACGGAGATCGGAATCTGCGACGCGAGCGGCACCGGGCGCCACAAACGTGCCGTATACCCTCGGCGACCGCGATGCGCTGTGGCATCAAGTCTGCGGCAGCGGGCGGCTCTGCAGCCGCCGACCAGCCAGCTAGCTAGCCAGCTCCGCAGCGGCCGCACCGCTCAAAAACCAGTTGTCCCCTCTCGAATTCCGAATATTAAACGATGTCATGTAGCCTGTCAGAGGGAAGCCAGAAGTCCCGGCGGGAGACGACAGTACACAGCAGCTCATCGTGGACCACACGACGACGATCCGCGGCGACGTTGCAGCGCGCGGCAGACGGCATCCGCATGCCAGAAGCAGAAGTGGCGGCGGCAGTAGCAGACGACGCACGCACGCACGCACAGGAGCGCGCGCCATAGCGATGGCACGGCGCATTCTTGGCCGCGCGTCTTCGTCGTCTGCATGACTTCTGTACGGTCGTCTCTTTTTTCGTCTGCCCGGAGCCGCCGCCATCGAAGAAGGGTGCTGAAGCTGTTGCTTTTCTTCGAGCTTCGTTCCCCCTCTCTATACTATACCGATGCTTGCGGCTTCGGCGACGTCTTCGCTTTCGGCTTGTTTGTTGTCTTTTTCTTTCCTCGTCTTCCCTCCAGTGATCACGCGCTTTCCTGGCGGTCCCTTCTCTTGTCTCAGGCCCTCCGGTCCGTCTCTCTCGTCGGTGACTTGTTGTTTATTGACGTGTACCTTCGATAACGTTTTTTTTTCTTATTACTTGCGAGGGGTTTCCTTTTGTACGTTGACTCTCTAGCTGAATTCAGAAGCCCGGAGTTGCTGAGCCGACCGCGAACACGGGGCAGAATTATAGAGTTTTCGTTTACTGCGCTACAAGGAGCATTTTACAACGAAGCTGTTAGCCTCTTGGTGGTCGGCATTTTTCGTGTCCATCCGTGAACAAAAATTGGCATCGTCAGCAATGGCTCATACCCCCCTAAGTAAGCAAAAATGCAATGGTTCATGCCCCTCGTAATGCAGAGGCTGCAAGCACTCAGCAAAGTGAAGCGAACACTGCATACGTTCTTTTGAATCACGCACACAAAGTACAGAACAGCGTACGTTTCAATACAGATCAAGCTTAGAACAAGCATCTATCGTCATCAGCATTCTCTCATACCCCCGTAAGCAATGGCTCACATTCCTGTAAGGCAGAGGCTACGAGCAATCAGCAAAGTGAAGCGAACTGTGTATACATTGATTGAAATCACCCATACAACACACAGAACAGCATACGTTTCAATAAAGAACAAGCCCCAAACAAGCATCCGAACCATCAATAAAGCATTGCGTACCCCCCTCAGCAGTTGTAGTGGTGGTTTTACAACAGCTAGCTTCGCTTGACATGCACTTTCGTAGGGCCGGGATGGCGAG